>NW_019725842.1:1213409-1386790 GCF_002891405.2 Cryptotermes secundus | reverse complement strand
GCCGAAGCGAGCCGATGTTAGCCGAGTCCTAGCATTCTGGTCGCTAGGCAACGCGAGTCAACAGCGGTGACGTCACCGAGGGGTACCGCGGTTGCTATGCAGCGCGGGTAAACAGTGGTTGCTAGAGACGACGGTAGTAACAGCGGTACACAGCGTTGCTAGAACGACGGCACCAGACATAGGGTGCCTATTACGTGGCCGTATTGTCCGATCGAGGCTACATAGGGAGCAGCGAAGGCTATTCACAGTCAGTTGTACTGTAACTGTCGCCGAGTCGAGTTGTACTGAGTCAGTCAGTGAGTCCGGGAGCTACCGCCGAGTGAGCCAGCAACCAGTCAGTTGTATTCTGGCATTTGGAGTGTACTAATTGTGATACTGCAGATAGCAGTAATCGTAAATCTGTAATTTGGGTGATTGTAAGAGCGAGTGTGAAATAAAATTCGCTACACCGAATACATCGAGAATTTATTTGTCGCGATATACCCCGCGATACGCGACAACATGTTTCCTATCTTTATGTCAGATTTTGCCCTGCATTTTGGTGATGATACAGCAACATATATTTAGTTTTCTCTGTGTTTACTTCTAGCCCAATCTTCTTAATAGTATCAGCTAAAGTTTGTGTGTTTCTCTTTATGGTATCTATATTATCACCCATGAGATTCCCACCATCAGTATAGACCAACAGCTGATGTGTCCCATTTACTCTCAAAATAATTCGCTATAAAAATGTTTCGCAATTTTGCGAATACGTCGGAAGACACAAAATATGATTACAACAGATTAGATTGTGAGAAGACCCTCCTACATCATACGTTTGTACAATCGCATGCCCTGCTATCAACAATGGCGAACATATTGAAAGTAAAGGGACCATGTTACCTCTAATGGCATGCTGTCCGCACAAAATTTTATGAAAATTTTTCGGTTCGTTCAAAATGATTAAGACACACTTCCATGATGGCTTGAAATCCTTCAATTCTTATCAAAATAAATAAAGAAGATTATAACTCGGCTGCAAACATCCCATTTATAAAATGTTATACATGCCAAAACTTTCATAACTCTAGACACAGTGTGGTCCTGAAATATGTTCCGTACTCCGTTGCACGCCTAATTGTTTAGTCATTGACATTTTGAAGGCTCTGTGAAACAGATTGTAATTATAAGAACATTACTTTAGGACTCATATTTTACCAAATTTTAATCTTAATGTAAAATCCATTATTTTCTGAATGGATAGAGAACGCTTGGAAGAGTGCATCAGTTCTATTGTCTGCTTGCAATTAGTACATGAGTACACATCGGTTCAGCATTGTGTTTAGTGTCATGTTGTTTATTGTAATATTTGACACTGAAGGACTGAAAAGTATGAATAATAGCATACTGCCGAATTAGCGATGAATATATGACCATGAAATCTTCATTCGAATGTCACTATATCCACAGAGAGACTGTAAACTCAATATTTTTTAGCGTTTCTTAATATTAAAATTCTATTTCAGATAATGGCGTTCTGCTTTATTGTAAGAAATGCGGAGGAAAGCTAAAATAATGTTGCATTCCTTATTACGAATTTTAAACATCCTATTATTTCTCTGAAGAAACAATCCAATTATCCCTTATAGCACAGTGAATTGCTTTTGAGTGCGGGTGTTATGCAAGTGGGAAAATATGTTTCTATATACGTATATGGAATAATGCTATTGTGGCATAACGGTTGGAAGCCGGAATAGAGAACTGATAATGGACAGTTGTTGCAAGGCAACGGCCGGTAAACAACAATTACGGTGAGGTGTTTTCTCTGCTGTCTGCTCAGTTTTATATGTTTTCCGTTCCTCGCCTATATATTGAGGACTAAAGAGAGATTATGACTGACAAATGACAGACCCGACCTCTCGTCAGAGAGGGCGCCCCAAATGAACAGGACAGTAACTTTCATATAAAGAAAAAAAAAACATCTGGTCATGAGCCCCAATCGGGGCTCGACACCAAGACAGACAGACTGACTGACCGTCAGTCGCAATGTCACTTTGACTTTGACTTTGATAACCCCTCCCTCGTCGAAGTGGAGACCTTATTTCTAAACAAGTACACGTCTAGGAGTAAACAAATATTTATGGAAATCATCTCGAAGAGACGGAAGCCAGTAATGACTGTGATGGCGTAAGCCAGCATTAATCTAACCGAACCCCGGTCGAAGTGTGCCCGTTATAACCAGCTTCAGAAACCTGCATTGACAGAAATTCTCTGCTACCTTGTGTAAATGTTACTTAGGATAGTTCAGCGACAAAGGGTGCACAAAGCCCACAGTGACCCGGACGCTCTGACAGCGTGGATATACTAGTGCTGAAACTACGGTTCAAGTAGCGCCTACGCAGAAATGCCGACCCCACCCCTCGTCAAAGTGGAGACCCCACATCTAAATATATACATGTCCAGGAGAGAAAAAAATATCTTGGTCACGGATTTCAACGAGAGCTGAAGCCAGTAATGACTGTGCTGAGGAGGGCCAGCAGCAGTTTAAGCCACCTACCGAAGAGTGTCTTTCCTACCTGTTATAATGCGGCGATGCTCACCTCGTGAAACTACGGCACCTGCAAACCCTAATTTTCCGCGTTGTTGGGAATTCTGAGTGTTGCCTACTGCTCAGTTAAGAGTTCCTTGCATCTATGACTTCCTGACAAATTTATATAGGAAACTTGCAGGAATCATCGAAAATCACTTAAATCAAAATATACTTTCAATATGACAAAGAGAAACCATGCATAGGAAATATAAAGTACTTAAACTTCGCCGTCGTCAGGCCAACAGTTTTAATGTGCCTAACTGCCGCTTTGGAATGCTGAAAGAAGTTAGAGCATTATCTGCTGCAGAAGCCTACGTTGATAGAATTTTTGTGTATATCTTGCATAAGTACTGTCCAGTGCAGTAACGGGACGTGCCACAAATGTGACGCCTGCTCAGAAAGACATGGCCCTCCTCTCGTCGAATAGGAGACCCAATTTCCTTACACATGAACCGTCTTGGAAGACGCGTAATTTACGTTATGTGTCTCGACGAGGGTAGAAACTAAGAATAAGTTTGCTGGCGAGGACCAGCAGCAATTTAAAATATAGGCAAATTGGAGAGTTGCTCTCATGAATTAGTTGTGAGGAGGTAGCCAGACTCTAACGGCGTGAACACGGAAGCAGAGTAATACTCATTGGCGGGAGACGTTACCAAGCAACGGACAGTAAAGGCATAGGAGGATTTATGTATGCTATAGTTACAATGATCTTTAGAAGACGTAAACCAGCAACAGCGTTAGAATAATTTGTAGTTAAGAGTTAAATTGTTCAACACATCCAATTATCAATCCGAAGCCAGTGTTAGGACACTAAGACTAAGTACGAAATGAATAACTGCGAACAGGAGGCCTACGCTTGTATCACATTCACGGAGAGTGTATCCCACGAGCTTGATGTTCATTTCCTGCAGGGTAATGTAACCAGCATTCCTCTTATTGTTATTATTATTATAGTCATTATTGTTGCTACTTACATACTTTGGGGCACGCGGTAGCGTAGTGGTTGAGGGGCTATGCTACAAGCCGGAAAGTCGCGGGTTCAAGTCCCGATGAGGTCATTGGATTTTTTCAGTTGACCTAATCTTTCCAGCCGAAATAGGCCCTGGGGTTTACTCAGCCTCTAACAGATATGAGTACCAGGAATTAATTAAAGAATTTTCCTGGGGAGTAAAGCGCGGCCGGCGCGTAAGGCTGACAACCTTGCCGCCATCTTGGAGCCAATTGTCTAGATAATGTGGGACTCTCAACGTCTCACAACCCTATGGGCCTTTACGGCCTGGTACAGGGATAGCCTTACTTTACTTTTTACTTACTTACTTACTTACTTACTTACTTACTTACTCATGAAGTTGAGACCTTCTGCCAATTCTGCAGCTACTGAAGAATTTCCCAGCATTTTATGGAACCCGAAGGTTCATTACCGTGTTCACAAGAGCCTTCCACTGGTCTCTATCCTTATCCAGCTCAATCCAATCCATACCAACCCATCTTATCCCTCTAAGATCCATTTTTATATTGTCCACCCACCTATGCCTTGGTCTTCCCAGCGGTCTCTTTCCTTCTGACTTTCCCACCAATATCCTATAAGCATTCCTCGTCTCCCTCATTCGTGCTACATGACCTGCCCACCTCATCCTCTTTGACTTGATCATTCTAATTATATAATTATCTATAACACGTGGTTTTACTTTAAACTCAAATTGAATTAAATTACCTACTTACGCCATTTTTCTTAGAGTCGTTAAAAAATCTGACAACTGGTCACAAATTTATTTATTTCAGAGCCTATCATTTGGTACGAGCAAGTGGAATCCATCTCTCACTGTAAAACCGTCTCACTAAGATCCATCTTAATTTCATTCTTCCATCTCCTCAGTCTTCAGGCTACCGTTTCCCCCAACAGAATTCTCAGCAGTCATCGACAATCCGCATCACTATTCGATAGCTACCCATCGTAGCACGCATTTTCTTAACAAATCTAAGTGATCTGAAGGGCACATGAAGGTCGAAATTAAATAGATCAAAAATTCCCCACGCATTAATCAATGTATTTCCTTTACGACGGTGGGACACGTTGTTTTAAGTTGCTTTTCTGAATATTATCCTTCCTTCTACGTTTTTATACCCACTGCTTTCCTGAAACTGACTCTTCTTCTTATGAGATGAATGGGAACTTGCTTTGATTTTCCTTAGATGGACTTGCTTTCGAACTCTTGCTAGAACCAATCTCGAAAAGTATTGTCACAAGCATGGGTGACTTATAAAACGGTGTTTTGGATTGGTTGATTGGATTTATTACATTCACATAGTTCTCGACAACAGGTAATTACAGCGCTTTCGCTAGTTCACCTTTGCACACCCACAAGGGTTTTCAGTCTTCCCTAGTCGTATCGTGGCAATGGATTTATCACAGTCTCACTGTAACTTCAAATCAGACGTGAAGTCCACTTGTCACAGTCTAATTGCTTTCTTGCTTAATGTTCTCAGTCTCCTTCTACTGCAACCTGCAGAACTAATTCCAGTTCCTTCACTTCACAACTACTGCTCTATCCTCCTACTACTCTTACCACTACATTTCCTCAAAGTCAAAGTCACATTGCGAATGACGGTCAGTGAGTCAGTAAGTCATTTTTGTCGAGCGCCCTCTCTGACAAAGAGGAGGGATCTGTCTTTTGTATATGCTGCTGGGCCTTGCCAATGCACTCTTTTTCAGGTCCGAGTCCCTTGGGTCTCGCGACCGTATTTTACTGTCTCACATTTGAGACTTCCCCTTTCGTCGCCTCCTACAACTAGTAGGTTCAGAGTGGAGGTATTAGACCCCGCCTCCACACGGGTAACTACTTCTCCTGTCCTGCCGAGCACTTCTTATAACCACTTTGTTCGGACACCACGGAAAACACGGTCTTCTATTGTTAAGGATGTGTGTGTTTACTGGTTAGTTACTTAGCAGTGGATGTTCTTCTGTTGTCGCTTACGCGTGTGTTGCAGGAACGTGTTTACCGATCCGTTTCCTAGCAATGGTTATACCCATCAGAGTATTTATTTTAAAATACTGGAAAGTGTGACAATGTCCAGATGAATGTTCTTGACCAGTGCTTGCTGAACAAAACACGGTGAACAAAATTAGGTCAGTTAATGTATATATTTCAGAGATCTTTCCCATACTGCACATCAGCCTGTCGTAATAATACTTTTTTATTCTATTTCGTCTTATTTCGGGTAAACCAGCGTATCTAGCACCAGAGTTAGGTGTTGTGAAGTGATTAATGACAGGGTACAAGACACGTCCCAGGCTCGTCTCCAGGCAGCCTGGTAATCATTCATAGGCTACAAGGTGACACGGGGGTTCAAGATTGTCAAATTCTTCTCTTGTCTTGTGCTCTAAGCCTTCACACTTCGAGGAATTGCAACCCATTCTCTTCAAAATTCACAAACGTATTGGAAATATTTGGGGTTAGACATGTCCGTGAGATAATTAATTTTAATGAAATGAATTCTTAGAAGTTAACCAATGAAATAATCCTAAATCAGATGTGAGTCATATCTGTCAGAGATATGTATTCAACTTCGCCAAATAACTACCAAAATAAGTAATCAGCTACCTAGTTAGATAAAGAGCTAACTAAGAAACCAAGGAAATTGATTTGATCTGTTTTAAGGATAATTGTTGAGAGTAACGACTTCTTCTGTTTCCTACTAAGAAAATTCCTCGTTTTAATATTAAAAGTGCCCACCACTGGATATGACACTAATCCGTCCAAATTATGTATTCCAATTAATACTTTTATCTAGGACCGATCTTCCAAGTACTGTAGTTCTCTTTATCCAAATTTTCCGCCAGAAATTATGTACGTACTTCTGATTTCACACGGAGTCATTTCGTGAGCCACTTTTCTTATCGTCCTTGAGCTTACCACCCATAGCCATGAATGGCATATGAATATTCATAGATCCCTGTCCAACTTAAAAATGAAAAAAGAAACAATATATGTAATTAAAATCAGAAGAGAATACTAGTATATTTTAGGGCATATGTATCCTTCTTTCACTGAAGATATATACGTAGTTAAACATATAAGCGGCCGGTCAAGGTAGCCCAGCGGTCTAAGGCACGTTCTGTCTTCGCTAGCTTGGAAACCTGGATCGTGGGTTCGAATCCCACTCAAGACATTGATATTAATTTGTGTATGTGCGTTTTTCTGTGTTTGTGTACAGGTAGAGGCCTTGCGACGAGCTGATCTCCCACCCAAAGAGCCCTACCGAATGTCTAAGATCTAGAAAAACCGAAGTGAACGGAGTTCATGGAGGTAGGCCTAGGCCCACTGGGGCTGTAGTGCCAAGGAAATACACAAAAACCCATAAGCTTAATATTCAAGTGGTGAACAAAATAATAAAAAAATAAGAAATTGAAGAATACAATTCCTTTGTGTTAACTAGGTTTAGAGAACTTCAGTTGGCGTCACTGAATGTGATTACTTCCATTTCTTTTCAATCTGTAGTCCTCGTGTTAATGCATTAGCCATTGTGATGAGCGACAATCAGTGTGAAAGAATCGGAAAATGGGGGACTTGGCTGATTTAGAAAGAGGACAGATAGTTAGTTTGGGTTTAGTTGGAGCATCTGTGACAAAACTGCCACCTTATTAGGTGTATCGAGAGCGACAATTTCTGAGGTCATGTCGGCATACACAGAACATGGGAAGGCAACATCAGCTTAGAGGAACAGTGCACAAAAACAACATTGACAAAAAGAGATCGTCGTACATTGAGAAAGATTGTTTCGAAAAATAACACAAATACTGCAGCACGGATGACAGCATAACTGAATATTCATCTTCAAGAACTGTTCCCACAAAACCTGTCCTTCGTGAGCTTAAAAAATCCAGCATATACGGAAGGGCTGCCATTGCTAAACCTCTGATTACCGAAAATAATGCTCAGATGCGTGAACGATGGTGTCACGACCATAAAACCTGGACATCAGACAACTGGAAACGCGCGTGATACGGTCAGATGAGTCGTTCTTCACGCTGTTCCCTACGTCAGGAAGGGTTTACTTTTCGAGAACACACAAGGAAGTCTGCAATCCTAAATGCTCGGTTGTAACAGTGAAACAAGTTGGAGGTTCTGTGATGGTTTGGCAGTTTGGTGGTGCAGTATTCTGTTTGATCCACTATTATCTTTCATGATCGGATTACTGCAAGGGAGTATGTGAACAGGTCGGGTAATCAGGTGCATCTCATGATCCAGACATTATGTATATATACGAACAACAATGCAGTTTTTCAAGACGACAATTCCTCCATTTACAGAGTTTCAACTGCTCAGTCGTCGTTTGAAGAACATGAAAGTGGACTTCAACATCTTCCCTGGCCAGCACAATCACAATATTTTAATATCACTGAACCACTCTGGTCAGTCCGACGTCTCTAAAATAACTTGAAGAAGTCCTTCAAGAAGAACTGTACAAAATGCCTCTAGAGAATCCACAACATTTTTGTGAGTCCATTCCCAGAAGGACTGCGGCTAGAGCGATAGAAAAGGTGGTCCAACGTCATATTAACAAAGAAATATGTACAGTATCTGTAGAGTTTCCATGATTTTATTCAACCCCTCTACTCTCCACCTAAATCGCAATGGGCCATAGTATCAAATAAGATTCGATAAAATGGAAGGTCTATTGTTTGTCGCATAGGAGTAAGTTTTCGGATTATTGTTGTTGTGGGTAAAACGGACAACTTCAAGGAACTAAGAACGGAAGGAATTATCTGATAGCTTGGGGATCCTGAGAGCTCTGGGATTACACCAGGCGTACTTAACATGGCTCCATGGCGGTGGTGGGATATTTTTGTTCTGTTAGGAAGACTGGCTTTAGAGAAGACCAACGCTTGCTCAGGGCTGTAGCGCCGAGTGGTAGGTAGTGGGAAGAAACTCCCAATAACAGCCAGTCATTGATAAAGTGAAATGGTGAAGCGAGCAAAGAAAGAGTGTTACCGAGATCTGCTTTCCTGTTTCTAAGAAAATAGGCCCCCGTACTTCATTGGTGTCCTCATTTTATAAGAGCGGTAGTTACTTCTTCGATGTAGTATGATTGAATCCCTCAATGAATTTACTGCAGTGATTGTTTCTAAATTTCTCTTTCATAATAATAAACTAAGTAAAGTTTATGAAATTATCTTAGAATTTTATTCTTCCAAACAATTTGAAATCAGACACAGATACGTTTTACTTATATTACGAAGCTAAATGAACTTGTGGTACTCAAATATCTCAGTGGGAGGAAGGTTTTTTTTTTTATTGTTAATCAGTAATCAGAATTTCATTCTATAAGCTAATGGTCTGTTTGGTTCGGTGTCTTGATGAGGAGTCGTCCAGCGACGGATCCTCGGTACCTTACATCAGGTCAATTGGCCAGTTTCTTTTTAGTCGTCTGTTGACTACTCTCGCCCGTAGCGCCATTATGAGTGGATTTGTATGTGTTTCGATTTTGGTGTGGTGTCTGGTGCTTTTTCGTTTGATGACATCTTGAACAGTTGATATTCCGAGATCGGTGTGGAGTGTGGCATTGGAGACGTACCATGGTGCATTTGCTATCATTCTCAAGATCTTGGACTGGCTTCTTTGGATTATTGTTATATTTGATTTGCTGGAGCATCCCCATAGCTCCAGGCCATACGTCCAAATAGGTATAATAATGGTCTTGTAAATCAGAATTTTGTTAGCTATTGATAGTTTTGATTTTTTGCCTATTAGCCAATTTAGTTTTTTGACGGTTAAGTCAACTTGTTGACGCTTCTTGGTTATGTGTTGCTTCCACGTAAGTTTGTTGTCCATTGTCATTCCGAGATATTTCACTTCTGTTTTTCGTGGTATTTGCTGATTGTTGATGTATACATCAGGAGTTAGACCTTTTTGTAGGGTGAAGGTTATGTAACAGGATTTGTTTCCATTTATTCTGATGCGCCACTTCTCGAACCAATTTTGTAGTGCACTGAGGTGATGCTGGAGGTTTAATGCTGCTCTTTCTGGGTCTTCGTTGGTTGTCAAAATGGCTATATCATCTGCAAATGTTCCAGTAGATGTGTCTGGGGAAGTGGGTAGGTCAGATGTGAATAGAGTGTAAAGCATTGGGCCAAGGACGCTTCCCTGTGGTACACCTGCTTTTATTGGTTGTGGTTCAGACTTTTCATTACCCACTTTTATGTGAAACTGACGGTCCCTTAGGTAAGATTTGAAGAGGTTGAAGTACTTTGGTGGGAGAGTTTGTTTGACCTTGAATAGTAGGCCACTGTGCCACACCCGATCGAAAGCCTGGCTGACGTCTAGGAACACTGCTGTGCAATATTGTCTCGCTTCGTATGCTTTGTTTATGATGTTTGTTAAACGGTGAATCTGTTGCACAGTAGAGTGTCCCTGTCGGAATCCAAATTGGTGGTGCGGAATCCATTCGTCTGGTCTTAAGTCTTTGTTTATTCTTCTTAGTAGAAGTTTTTCGAAAACTTTGGACAATACTGATATAAGACTGATTGGGCGATATGAAGTAACCACTGTTGGGTCCTTTCCTGGTTTAGCTATTGGTATTACTTGTGAGATTTTAATTTGCTTGGGCCAGTAGGACATTCTTATTATGCCATTAAAGATGTAAGTTAATAGAACAATGCCTTTTTTAGGAAGTTCCCTCATCATTTTAGGTGTTATTTGGTCTGGTCCGGGTGCTTTTTTTAGACCCATGGATTTTATCACCTCCTTAATTTCGTTCGGGGTGGCATTCGCTATAGTTTGTTGCGATGTTGTAGGTGATGTTAAGTTTTGCTCTATAGTTTGGTCTTGTTCTTCGTTATGCGGGGTGAATATACGAGCAAAGTGTTGTGCAAAGAGTTCCGATTTTTCCTGGTTACTTCTTGCCCATGGTCTTTCATTTAGTGTTGCGTCTCGTATTGGCGGCGAGGGTTCTATTGGTTTTCTTGTGTTTCTAATGGGCTTCCATATTGAGTAGTCGTATCTATTAAGGAGTGGGAGGAAGTGAGAGTGATTTTAAAACATAAATGAAATTCATGATGAAACTAGGTGAAAAATAAATTTAATGATAATAATTATTGCTCTTATTATTACCATTTCATTATTGTTGTGTCATGTAGACCCGTTATTAGGCAAGATCACGAAACTAAGCTTCTAGACAGTGGTCGTTACTAGTCAACGACCCGTATACAGCAACAGAAGAACAATGTTATCTGTGTTATCCGTGCCCAGATATTATAAGCAGGAGAGTTACTGGGAAATGTGTTCTGTTAGTGAAGTTTTGGTTGGTGAGATAGTGAGTTAGTTAAGTGACAGCAGGAGTTCAGTCGTTGTGAGCTGATAGCTGAGGCCGGGGACAGTTCGGGAACCGAGAGGAAGGGGAATGTCCCCTGTTGAGCCTATACCAAGCAACGGATAGTGGATACCCTGACAGAACACTACTGTGTATGTGTGAGAGAGAGAGAGAGAGAGAGAGAGTGATTTGTAAATTGTAGTGCGAAATATGTGTTAAAGTGTTAAATAAATCCAAATACCAATCCAAATCCCTTCCATAGTCACTCTCATACACATCACACACATGACATTATTATTAATGTGACGTGACGCCTGAAAGCCGGAATAGTGGAGGCAGATCAGAAGTTGATTTCCTAGGCAACGGTATAAAGAGAGCACGTTCCTGTGACAACGGGTTACCATGGGATTATTATACTTGTGTTCCATGACAACACTCGACCGGGCATATAGGTTACTGTGGAACTGGAGGTGATCCCGTGGCAACGCGTGCTTAAGCAGACAGTTACCGCAGATACGAAATAGAGAACTCTTCGAGGTCGCCTACCACTTATAACTAGAAGCAGCAGAGAGCACAATTGCCCCCACCGTGATCCTGAGAGTAGCAGGAGGCGACGAAAAGGGAAGTCTCAATATTATAATTATTATTATTATTCAGTTTATGATTGTTAGTGTCTCACTTGCGTTACTGTGCACTGAATAACAAGAAATGGGCCAACGAAACAAAGATATTTTCAGTAATTTTGAATTTATATGAGAAATGTTTCCCATATTCGAGGAAATAAAATATGCATATTACATATGACTGAAAATATGGTGTTCTTGAAAATATTTGGTTATAAGTCGGGTGAAGTAAGTGATAATTCTAGGATATTACATAAGCGGAACTCTCTGATTCATACACAGTCCATGTGAAATTGTTTTGGGTAGTGAAGCTTAAGAGAGTCTGTGGGCTAGGAACTTCGCTAGAATGGGGTAGACCAGGAACGCGAGCTTAATTTTAGTAGGAAAAGTATCTCATAAAGTGGTTCACTTCTAATACTGGTAGGAGGAAAACGCGTGGGAGATAGGATCTGCACATGAATCTGAGTGGAACTTTGAATCAGGATCGTATTCCATAGTAGAAATGTATTTTAGCGGTATTGAATTACCGGTTATCAACGGCAATGGAGCTCCATAAGAAGTGCCTGACTACAAAATAATTACGACGGTCCAAATTTGAACAAAGATACTTCTACCAATGAAATGCTATTATTTCTCACTTAAAGCCTGACTACCAGACTGGAAACACTGTTGTATAAACATTACATTTAAGTGTTTAAAACTGTCCGAAAGAAAATGAAAGAGTTCCGCGCAAAACTCAAATAACTTTATTAATGAACAGATTTCTAATCCTACAGATCTATTGCTATTTCTTTTCTCTTTTGTATATTTTTGTGTAATTTAGGAGCTATTTAAGGGAAGTAACGTCTCCGGTCTAGAAAGCTGAGATTAATGGTCGTGGGGATTCGTTGCGCTGACCACGTGACACCCTCTATCCGCAGAAGTTGGCACTAAACTTTGCCGACAAGCGGCGGTCGCTCGGTCGGTATAGTTCACTTGCGGACTGAAATCACGGAGTTTTTTTTTGTATATTTTTATAAAGAAATGTTCATATAAGTACAAATTCTATGATAAATTTGTTAGGCAGAGAAACGGCCTCCCGGATAGTTGGCATGTCTGTAATTTTTTATTTTAAAACAATATTTCATATGTGATATACGATTGCGTTTATAATCTAATTCTGTGCACACCTAACCAGAACGATCCATTAGTTGCCGTGATAAAACCGAAAGCTAAAAGAATTTTTCGCACAGCTGACATGTTGTTTCATATTCTGTAAGAAATTGTAGCAACAACATTTATGCAATTTACGAAAAATGTAATACCATGTTATACATTCATACCATGAATTATATGTCTCTAGTTTTTGTCCCAGTATACGAGTCCACGCGTCCTTACTGAATGTGAGAAACGTGAAATTTAAGATGCTGAAGTGGAATCCAGTGATGCAACTTGAAAACACCTTTAGTGAAAACTGGCCAACTGGTCCATAATTTCAAATACAGAAACATACACAGACAGCATAGTGACCTCATAAGCCTATGAATTTTCCCTTAAGGAGAGGATTGTAGGTTAAGAAAGAGCATAAACTTTTGGCATAAGGGACAAATCTCAAAAATTTTATTTCAGACTTTCTTCCGTAGGACTAAGTATATTGTAGTTATATTAATAACTGCTAATGAAGAAAGCGTGGTATAATTTGAAGTACTCTCCTTGCACTGGCTAACAAAACAGATTCATACGTATGCTTAGTCATTGTGACTGTATTTTTCTCTTGTTAATTCGCATATACGTTTTTGCATGAATAATTGTCATTCTGATTTTAAAGTAATATATTGGATACCAACTTTTTCAACATCGGTGAGAGAGACTCCACAGAACTGCAACATTCGAACCCCAGACACACTGTAAAACGACAATCAGTGCATAGTTTGAATTAAGTAAACATCTCATCATGTAATCTGAATTTGAGCTAGGTGCAAATACTGACTCCTACTGAGCTTAATGTATCACAAACCTTGTGTAAAAATGGCAGTAAATTAGTGCTTGCAATGGTGGGTCTCAATAGCACACAAATGCGTAACCAGTAAGGGGCACATGTACATGCAGACATTTGCTTTTAGCGCGTCAGATTCGAAACGATGGTTGCAACCGCTGTGTTTCATATGCAAGTGAGGGTCTCTCGCCCCAATTGAAGACGCATTGATTTTGCTCAAGTATAAATGCCAAGGAGCACGCCTGAATATTATTGAAGGGACGTAAAGGAGAACACAGGTGCTGCATATTGACGAACTTCGGAGATCAAAATTATAATTTCCTGGAACTCAATGCCATGAATTTTTGTAGGTATATGCAAAAGTTATAGAGAAATCTGCTGTCTCGTTCTTCAATGCAGAGAATACAAAGGCTCAGATCTCACACAACTGACTCATAGTTCTGATTCTTCACCAGTTGTGAGACGACTTTATCGAGGAGTGTCAGATGAGAAGAATATGAGACAGAATATGATATCGGAAATGAAAGCACAACTTCATTTGGAAAACTGAGATGTTATCTGCTGGTCCGACCTAGGCGTAGGTCAGAATACAGTTTTAATACGTACCTTAAATGCGTAATATGTTATATTGTGAGCTAACCTCATCTAGCTCAGGACAGTGTTCTAGTCAGGGTTCTATGAACACTGTGATTAGCCTTCATAATCCGTAAATTGCGAAGAACTGCTCACCCAGCTGAGAGTCTACTAGATCTTCAAGAACATATCTTCTCCATGGAGTTACTTTACATCATATTAGCCCTACTGACATCCAGTAAATATGCAGCGGATGTCACACAGCAATGGGCACGTGGGATTTCTGTTGATAAATGTCTCACAAGGGGCAGGTATTTCCGAGAGTTTATCCCCCTTCATGCTGTTACCCAACGAGCACTACGGTCTCATGATTGACCGTACCTGTAGTTGTGATATGTCGCAATTAAGAGCAGTACTTATGATAACGTTGATCCTACATAAGGGCTTTTTTATGACCCATATCTGGGTTCCTCTGTGCACACTTCCTAAGTTCCCTGCAGAATTTTCACAGTTTCACAACCGACAACTTATTATTTATGAAAATCCTGCACCAAGCTTATGATGTAGTATTTTCCCCTTTGGTGCCATAGTCCCAATTTTGGCCTTGGCCTACCTCCACGAAACTCTCCGTTTCAATTCGATTTACTAGATCTAGATATTCGGTAGGATTCCTTGGGCGGGTGATCAGCAAGTCGCAAGATCTCTACATGTACACAAAGACAGAAAAACACACACACAAACACACACTAAACATCCATGTCCTGAGTGGGATTAGAACTCACAACCCCGGCTTCGGAGTGAGAGAAGACCGTGCATGCCTTAGGCCCCTCGGCTACCATGACCAGCATGGTGCAGTATAGGTAGGGGAAATCTGTTCTGTTCTGCAGGGGAACAGGATATAGACGCCTGTCCGACAATTAGGCCGCCGACGCTGCTGTTAAGGAGGCTTGACTGAACGTAGAGTTACGTTCACTGACGTTCGAGCCTATCTTTTCCCCGCTGAATTCGATTTAGGTCGAGTCGAAAGACTAGCACGCAAACAAAAAATTGTGGCTGTGAAGTTATTCATTGAGATGTGTCTGGTCTCCTTCACTTCCATTAGGAAGAATAAGTTATGTTTACACGAGTTCAGATTAGACACACTCGTTTAAGCAAGGGCATTTGTCGCCAGAAGATTTGACAACATTTTGTAATACTGCGATCTATCCCTTACGCCTCACATCTGCTTCTGTAATGCCGTTTTATGACGAAGATCGTAGTATATTTCATCATCAAGGCCATAATGTGTGTAATATTATAGCTCCCGTTCGTGATACAGCTGTTGCCAAATCCTTTCGATTTAACGGATGATCTAATGTCCTTTCGTAATTTTCTTTCTATACTTCAAGTCCATCTACCCTGCCATGTAGAATAAATCATATTTTGTGTGGGTAATCTTAAGGGGCCGTCACGGTAGCCGAGCGGTCTAAGGCATGTACTGTCTTCGCTCTCTCAGAAGCCGGGATCGTGGGTTCGAATCCCGCTCAGGGCATGGATGTTTGTGTGCGATTATCTGTGGTTGTGTACAGGTAGAGACCTTGCGACGAGCTGATCACCCGCCCAAAAAGTTCTACCGAATGTGTAAGATCTAAAAAAACCGAAGTGAACGGAGAAGTTCCTGGAGGCAGGCCTAGGCCCACTGGGGCTGTAGTGCCAAGGAATATTGCAACAGGTGTTGCTGATCCTCCTGTTTCGATTTCTTTAATTTGTCATTGATTTCTTCAATATGTAAAGACTCTTTTCGATCTTGCACATACACAATTTTATATAAATATATTCCATACATTTTCAATATATTCTTAAAATGGAACTTTATTCAGGCGCGAATAGCATTTAATGCTGGAATGGCTTAAAACCAGTTAACATCCAAACTTCTTCTTCGCCGTTGCGATCAGTAAAAATATTAGCTCATGCTGGATTAAATTAATACAGGGTCGGATGGGGGTCGGATGGAGATGTAACACGATAAGTAAGTGCTGGAATATCACACAGATCTTGCCCTAAATACAATCCGCTATCTAGTAAACCTTCCTCACCCACGTCACTGTGTTATGTAGTTTAGTAGTTTTCTGTGTATTCCCATGGCGAGTGTAACCGTTCCACTGCCGTGCTGCCTATTTAAATGTGATTAATGTTATTAATTTGAAATTTAATTGTTAGATGTAAGGACATGAACAATTGTAGTGAGACTTAGGTCAATTCTTGTATTTAAGAGCTAGTGTCTTCTCACGCTTACACCAAAAGCAGATAAATACCCGTTGAAGATTTATTAAGAGAAAGTTACGTAAAGAATGACCATTGAAGTCTTTGTGAGTTCTTTAGCTGACAAATTTTCTACGAGCTATATAGAGAAGCAGGGTTATTGGTTCACAGCCCACTACACATTCGTCACTTTTTTGACAGGAGTTCGTTAAGACAGAATTTCTTCACCCCTTTGTAAGAGTTAAAGTGATTGGAGGAATGTCTAATTAGAATACCTCTAAATTTTAAACTGACCGATCACGGAAATTTGAGTGTGTGACAGAATAAGGACGCTGGTGAAAGCCAAGAATCGAATGTCCGAGGAAGCGTCATTTTTCAGCGTCATTCGGAAAAGAGGGGTCGAAAGGACCAGACGTGAAGTCGGAAACCGGGACTCGAAAGGACCAGACGTGAAGTCGCATACGGGGCTAGCTAGATCAGAAATAACTTTGTAGTAACAAGCTGTAATGATAAAGTGTAATAATCTGTTGTGAAGTGTGAAACCACGGTTAGAAGTATGATAATAATATTAAACAGGACGAGCTAAATTTAGAAGGGAGCAAACAGTCCGACAGTAAAAAGTGTTTGCTAAATTGTAAAATTAAAGTGTCGCAACTGATCAAGAGTAATAATAATACCCCTGAAATTCAAGTGTGGTGATGTTGCATAAAAGTGTCCTACCTGCCTTTCTAAGTGTGGCCCGTTAAGACCTTGGGATAGAGAACTCAGCTCTACCGCTCCCAACAACCTCACCATTGTTAATCCTATCAACCCTGAGGAACTTAATCCTACCAACCCTGAGAAGTTTAATCCTATCCCTGAGAAATTAAATTAAGAAGAAATAAAAAGGTAGGTGGCGTCATCAGCAAGAAGCAGAAGAAGAGGGTGAGGAGAGCAGTTGAAGAAGAGGCGCTTCCGACGAAGACGTCGCAACGGAATACACAGAGACGCAACGGTTACACTAGATCCCATTCTTCCGGCACTCCCTGTAGTTTTCAGCAAATGAGGAAGATGAGATGAACTGCATATTCATCACGTGATTATGCGTAAGAATGTGTAAACGTTACTGACTTGAAAAAATGGAAACCATATATCATTCGGAGGTAGAGATATGTAAGGTAGGATAACGCTTCGAAGGAGCAGTTGGATGCAGCTTGGTAAAAGAAAACACAGGCCGTGAACCCCATAGAGTTGTGAGACGTCGAGGTTCCAACATCTTCTTGCAAATCTGTTCACAGATGGCGGTAAGGTTGTCAGCCTTACGCCACGGCCGTTCTTTACGCCCAGGAAGATTCCAGGTAGCACTCATTTTTGTTAGAGGCTGGATTGACACCAGGACCATAGAATACAGCTGAGTAAGTGAAGATACCGTGATTGGATCCTTTAAACTCTGTTATGCAACAACAATTTATGTGGAAAATGATATTTCTTGGTTCAGCTGAACTATTTTCATTCATTCGAATAGACACTGCGCCATGGAATAAGTGAAGGAATTGATGGGCTAGTTAGGTAGTTGGTTAGTCAAACCCTGCAAAATCTTCAGTAGAGAGACGTTTCAGGTAAAATTGCATATAATTACCTAAGTGCGTTTTTAATTAATTCGCTTAGTGGAGGGTGGAGCCCAGCTGGGTCAACTCGGCACGGTGGGCACTTAGTGGCCTATTGTACCTGCCCCGGGTGATTATGAAGATGGAGAATTTGGTGGAATGAAGATTGGTAAGGGAAACCGAAGTACTCGAAGAAAACCAGCACCAGCGCCACTTTCTCCACCACAAATCCCACTTGACCAGACCCGGGGTCGTACCCGGGCTGCCGCGGTGGAAAGCCGGTGACTAACCGCTTGAGCTATGGCGCGGCCACTCCCTAAGTGCATAGGAAACATCACTGTATTTCATATCTCCGAGTTCAGCATATTTTCAATATATACATAATCCGCGCAATCAGCAGCCGACGTTGAAAATTTCGCACAAATTATGTTAGAGTATCTTCACTGACGTTGATCACTGCCGATGGAATTTCTTGTTCCGTTTTTTCGATTGTTTCAAAAAGCACCCTAAGGAATAATCGTATGGGTTATGACTGGAGAACATTGTGGTTAAGAAGCCCCATATCCCATCAACCCACGAAAGGGATTAGACAAAGCTGTTTGGTTGGATTCCTCATTAAGCATATCCAACACTGCATAAGAAATGGGTGGCCAAACCCGTTCATGTTGAAAGAAAGTTTCTCAGTAGTTAAGACCCATTCCTCGGGGAAATGAAGAAACTATTCTTGGAATACACGTAGGTAACGATCAGTAGTTACAATGTCGTCGACAAATATAGGTCCAGCAATGCTACTTTGTGACAGAGCACACGACACCATGCATTCTTCTGGGCGTGACCGTGTCTGCATTATGTTATACAGCTTTTCAATGGTTCATGCACAGATATTCAGCTGGTTTATGTAGCCATTTAAATGAAAATGGGGCTTATCACCAAACCATATACTTCCAGGTACTGCTGGATTCTCCCCCCAAAACATCTTAAAGTCACTACAGAAAACAACTCTTCTGGTTTTATTGGCCTGAAAATGACCTTGCTGAATTTTATTTGTGTACAGAAAGAGTTTCACATCTTCTCGAATGTTCCTGTATGCTGATGATTCTCCCAAGTTGTTGAGAAGCATGTCCTACAGGGATTTTGAGATTCTGCTTCAAAGCCTGCGGAACACGGAGAATATTTCTTGATGTTCTTCAGGCCAATTCTCACAGACAGCACCCTACTCTCTCCTTGTGAATTTAGCCTTGTAATTGTTTCTACCGATAGGACGCTTTTTTCTATTCAGTACGCCATCTTGATCAGTGGTGCTTCACGACGTTGCCACTAGAGCAGCAGATTCTTCCGAGATTGACAAACTTAGAGATGCCAGGTAAGGACAAGTTTACCGTGAAGTTAGATAACCATATGCAACTAAATCAAGGGTCTCTTTCGGTTCAGCACTCCAAGTCAGTGGTTGTGGCACAAAAAATTAAGTGAAGCCGCCTTTTGTGAGTTCATAAAGTCAGCCGCTCGAAACCGTACGTCATGATAAATCTCCACTTCTAACAGTATATGTAAACAATATTACATAATTTTTCTATATTATTTTGACATACCAGCATGACTGTGTCACCGATGTTTATAAATTTATTCCTGGAATATATTCATTTTAAATTTTGGCCGTTTTTTTTTTTGTGTATGCGAAAGTGATTCTTTTACTTAACCTCTCCAGACGAAGTTCGGAGAAATATTTTCAAATGGATCGATACCGCCTCCTTCCTAACCCCTTGTGGTCTACCATTTATCAGAGCAATGTGTGGAGAATAACTGAGCTACGACAGAAGGCGTAACAGAAGGTTAGAGAAAACTGTATGACAAAGAGCATCCTGCTTCCATATGTCTCACCAAATACTATCAAAATGAACAAATCAAATAGAAGCACATGGAGAGAACAATTGTATATAGCAAGCATGGGAGAAAAAAACAGATGCCTACAAAGTTTTGGAAGGAAAACCTGAAAGAAAAGGACCACTAGGAAAATTTATAGGTGCAGATGACAGGATGATATTAAACTAGATCTTAAAGCAATATAATTATGAATTGTGGTCTCTAGTCATCTTCACGAGCAAAAGTGACGGGCTCATGTGAACACAGTAATGAACTTTGACATACAATAGAAAGCTGAAAATTTCTCGAGTAGTTGAGCAAATCCAAAGTTATCTAGAATGACATATTTCCGCAATATTCATTGGTTTCTTACAATCTGATATTTTTATAATACCTTTAAATATTTCTTGAATCACTCTACTTTTGAACTATCAAGTATCCTAATACAACATGCCAGTAAGGTTGTCATTCTAGTTGCCTGACGATTTCGAAAATCAATTAGTAAATGGAGTACCATAATTACTCACAGTGCTTTTAAAGTGTTGAGAGCTAAGGTTATCTATAAGAGTTATGCTAATGGATTTTTTCTAAGAAGTCCTTCGGTGTTTATTTTGAATCTACGTAGACAAGAGCTGTTCTGAAGAGGTTCTGTTGTTGACCTGAAACTTGCTAGCTCTACTTAACATGCTCGAATAAACAGAGAACACATTAATCCATGTGGAGCTTTATCAGACATGCCGCGCAAACTCTGCCGCTGGAGCCTTCGAGATGGGGTAAAAGCTAGGAGGAAGGCCAGAGGGTGGGAGGTAGGCGCCAGTGACGCGAAAACCATGTGTTCTTTCGACAGAGAGAGTGAGAAAGAGTTGTGGCTGGAACGAAAGGCCTCAGCAGCTGATCACGGACTGTGGCATGTTTTCCAGACACAATGGAGCAGAAATATTTCATTTAGAAGGATCAGAAGTTATTTCCAGCTAAAACACAATCCTTATATAGCACATTTCTACACATATAGAAAGATGTTTCCTCTTTTCTAAACATGCTAGTATACTAATATGCACAGTCCTCTTTAAGAAAGTTAAATTAAAAGTTATTAATATTTTTAACTGAACAACGTCCCAATCATGCGTAGCAGAAGGCGATAGATACGATTCTGCAAATATTTATCAATTCAATAGAAAGAGGATTTCCATGACGTCCAATTGCCAACCACGTACGTCATATTCTGAACGCTGGCCACAAAAAGGAACCGACATCCAAGTCAGGGTACTTCCTGCTTAGGCCACAGTGAAGTAGCCAGCCCCAGTTCTTACTCAGGACGCCCCGTATCGAAAAGACAAATATTCTATTCACCTTGTTTCTGTAAAGAAAATCAATATGTAAATATAAGGTAACAATGTGTAATAAGATAAAATGTAGAAATTTACCTTTTGTTTAAGTAAAATAATTATCCCATATTAATATAGACAGGAATAGCAATATCTCATGTTCTTCCAAAATATAACAATTCAGTTGTTTACAACTTTCGTATGTCTGGTCATTATCAATAAAAACGTCAGAGAGTACAGTATGTTCTCTCGTTTTGAAAATCCTGTGGCACCCTAAGTTAATGTGCTCTAAGCATATATAAATAAAACTTATTTTAACTATACCCCGGGCAACTCACAGGGCAACTTATATATATATAAGCAAGGTAATATGGCCGAGGAATATTTTTGGATCATAATTCGTCTCCGGAAGGCTTCCATCAGATCCGAGGTCCACTCTCTGTGTTTCTTCATCTCTGTAAATATATGAACTCACTAAAATCGTCAGATTCTTCTGCAATTAAAAGTTTTAGCCCTTCCCTTATCAACAGCAAAATTCCGAAGAAGAATCACGTTACATTTCGTCAGTAATCCACATCTCCAGAAGGATAATTTGTATCTACATTCTACTAGATATACCACTCAAAACCGTTAAATTTTAAGTTGAAGTTCAGATACTTCGGTACAGAGGGCATGTACATTAATTCGCTTTACACCCCACACAAAATTCGTAAGAAGTATTCGGCACTAATTCTAAATTTATGCTTCGAATATAAATTCTAACTATACGCGCACATACTATAATGCATTTAGTAGCAGAAACATTACTTCAGTCTTTCATTGGCATAATATTTTCCATATAATATATTGCTTTCATATTTCTACTAATGTTAGTATATTTCCAGTATCCAATTTTCCTTACTATATTTTCTTAATTTGACCTTTAACTCCGGATTTCACACAGAAATATTAAATAGGTATGAATTACCTTCGATTGTAATTAACCTTCTGAAGATGTATCATCGTAACAAATTAAACTAATATTAGATTTAAAGGTCTTAGTTTCTGAAAGGAAAAATAATTGAAGTAGGAACTCGAACTAGCTAAGAATGTGGCCCAAGCGCTGGCTTCTAGAATGGTCAGTGGTGGGTCTTGTGATCTGATAACACACAATAGATTTCAAACATGAAAATTCTTAATCGATTTATTAAATTCCATGAATTATGGAGCTAGCAGATTCCATAAAGTTCTTAAAAAAATATTTTCGGAAAAAGCAATCAATATCGATGAAAATGGAACGCTTTAAATGGTTATGGTTGTGACATAATTCAGAGTGAGACCAGAGAATTAACTCGAAGAACGAAAGAGACTACAAACATCGCAATAAAATTACGTGGGAACACAGCCGGGTTTTTACAGCTAAATCGATCTGATCGCCGTATCCATACGTGTAAGTGTGAGTGAGGGCCCACCGCACTGAGGAGCATTCATAATACAGCACTGAAGATATACAAAATACAGGTTTTAATATCTTCTACGTACATTTTTCACAACAGCTGTGGCTGATGTCTGAGAGTTGCCGGCAGATACAACTACTGTCAGAATTAGCACAGCCCTCGACCAGTGCTTGCAGCGCCCTATCAGCATACTTATCACCATTTCTTTTTATTGCTAGTGGGGTCGGACTAAGTCCCTTGTACTGCGGCCACTTCTGGCCTATTATACCAGCCCCAGATGATAGGTGAGGGTGATTGTGGAGCAATTGGTGGAATGAAGATTGGCAGTGGAAACCGAAGTACTCGGAGAAAACCTGCACCAGCGCCACTTTGTCTACCACAAATCCCACTTGACCAGACAAAGGATCGAACCCTGGCCGCCGCGGTCGGAAGCCAGCGACTAACCGCTTGAGCTATGACGCGGCCCCACTTAACAGTAAGATTTTATTTCAGACATAAATTCTGTTACATGCGAATAAAAGCAGCTCTACCAAATTAACTGCTGTCACTTGCTCAGAATATATCTATGCTAGTTGTGCGTAATTTAGAATTATTCATGCATTTATTTATTTATTTCTCGAATAGGCCAGTTGCCTGTTCCGACCTAACATCATTATTTAATCCTAGCTCGAGGCTTATGTGTGCTGTATATCTACACTGAGACCTAACTAGGCTTTCAGCAACTCTTAACGTCGATGACCAATGCACTAGATCAGAGTTCATTACTCTGCTAAGGGCTATGTTCAATTTGTTTAAATTGTCTTTCTTGCCTCCATAATGACCCTGAGTAGCAGGCCATGCCAAAGCTCAGGCGGTTAGTCGTCGTCTTCCCGCAACAGGGGTTCGGGTTCGGTCCAGTATCAGGTCTTGTGGAATTTGTGTTGCATAAAGTGACACTGGACAAGATTTTCTCCGAGTACTTCGACTTCCTCAGTCAATTTCATTGCACCAAGTGTCCCATACTGGTCATAATCTTCATCGTATCGGGACTAGTGCAACAGGACTGCTAGTGGCCGACACACCAAGTCGTCTCCGTCCCATACCACCCAATTAAAAATCTAAACACTGCGGAGTGGCACTCACTAAGTACCGTCCTCCGAACCAGTAGGACCTGTGGCTCACGAAGGCCTTGTCGCTTCTTCTTGTAGTGGGTTGTAGTAGGGACAAAGTCCCTAAGCTTTACTTACGTTCCTCTTTTAATACTTCAAATCTTTGGGAAGTTGTACAATCCCCACGGTACAAAATGGCTTGCATCAAGTTTAGTCACCATGTCTCTCTCAATAGAGTGACTGGTTCTGGAATCGAAAGCCGGTCTTTCATGATAAGAATCCTCCTAATCGTCATCATGTGAAAGCCGGACTTAGGGCCCCTCCATCTATCTATGTAAGTGGTGCTGAAGGACACTTTCGTTGAAAGTAGGATATTTGAAGCTGTCGCAATAAGTGTAGTACCGTTATCTTAATTGTATGAAGTCTTAACTGTTCTATCAGATCGTCTCAGCCGCTGTAGCCGGTTAGCCGTATCTTGAATTTGTTTCCGTCCTATGACGCCACTTCCTCTTTCTCCGGCTTTATGACTTGGTACAAAATGGTGGTCCCCATTCTGAGAATGGATACCAAAAATTATGTTCTCTCGAAAAACGTTTTCTCTCCTGGACATTTAGTGTCACAACGTGTAAAGTTCTTCTTTGCTCTGAGCGAGATCTTGATGTTGTGTATTGCAGTTTTCAAGGCCACTTTCAAGTTATTTCTTTATGTCAGCCATATACCTTTGCTTAGTTCTTGCGTATATTTCATTTTCCAATTAATCTTATGTAGCAATATAATTTTTGTTTATTCTTATTTGCATATATAGTCATGGCTTAGTTAACGTTTAACGCCCAATGGTCACTGTATGCACCATTTGCTTTAACATGATGAAACCCTGCACAGCGCGCTTCGTGCGGTTCTCACAGACAACACCGAATTTTCCCCCAAACGATATAAACCGGCTGGTCTTTGTAACGGAATGTAATGTGTCTCCTGTGAGGTACGAACTGAATTTTTACATAACCATATATTTGTGGTTACATAACGAAATTGTGCAGGCAACAAGCAGGGGTCATACAAAACCATGAAAATGCAAATGTTCGCGCAATAACAAAAGGCGACGCCCGACACAGAAAATATAAAAGGCTTAAGCTTGGCAGCGGTCAAGCGTACGACTGTCCCAGTAACTAGGTAGCTGTTATGACATGAGCTACATGAGTTGGGGCATGATCTGCTATGCCAAGCATTTTATATATTGTACGAACATATACATTAGAGTTACTTGTAAAACTGTAAATATTAGTTGTCCGCAAGGAACCAGACTATTGACAATCGACAAGGTGCAATACCGACATGATAAACTGTAAATATAAACGACGTGTAGTACTGATTTTGACCGCGGTAAATATGACTGCGCTGGCGAGGACCAGCAACAATTTCAAATGACAGAACCGTCTACTCCTCAGAGAGGGCGTCCCATATCAAGAAACTCGCAGCTGTCTAACAGTAACAAAAATCTGATTATTAGCTACAGATTGGCCGACTGAACGTCGGTCGTAACATAGCTTTGGCTTTGACACTTCAGTTTCGAAAAGTTTAATGTCGCTGCGAGCAGTGCATAAAGTACGAGTATAATTTCAAACTGTAGTACGATCAGTGAATAATTAATTGGAAAATATAAGGAGGAAGCAACATTAATACATTTCGAGATACTATCGCAGACTATGCCTGGCGGGACCAAAGGAAACCACGTAAAACTCAATAAAGAAAGCCGGTTTCCGGGCAGAAATTTGAATCCCCAGACTACCACATATGGAAAGGAGACAGTACACACTACCTCGGCTTTCGATCATAAACATTAGTTGCTCCTCCCATACGCGAATATATTTGCTGGCCGCCACTAGACGACAGAAGAGTAAAACTTACATTTCGAGTTTATTTCATATAGAGTTTTGAATATCTGAGAAAGAATTTAATTCTTCGCCTTTTTCTGCTGCTAGAACGTGTCAGCTTGTCAGTATGACAGGCAAATGCAAGAAATTAAATTTAGTCTTTTATGAAACTGATAAAAATTTGTTACCTTTTTCGGTAGCCCTCACGCGAAACGCAAGCCAATTTTCTCCTTCCAGTATAATAGCCTGTCTTCTGGACTTGGGAATTCTCCGACACTACTTCACCTGAGAATCTTCATCCAAACAGTGGACTGCTTCTGACTCTAGGAAACTAGAATTTGATGTTACTGCAACCTCACTTGGAAACTTCTGCTCTGAAGAATTCCTCGTAAAATATTCATTTTATTGATTTCAAAAATGTTCCTAAAGGAATGCATAAATAGTTGGCAATCAGGATGGTCTCGAAATGCCTATAGAGGAGAGAAATGGAATAGTATAGACACAATACTATGTTCGGCTCCCTTCAGGGATTTCGGTGTTACTGAAACTGAGAACTAACATATCAGTTATTAGAGAATACATCTGGCTATCACATGTTTACACCAACTTCATGACATAAATATTTGTTTAAGAAATATTCATTTCAGTGAAAATAAATAAAAAGATTTTCTGGGGTACAGGTATCATTAATTTAGTAATATGGAACCCAGGTTTATCCATTTAAATACAGGATCAACATAAAAATTGAAAAAAGGAGAGACATAAGTGTAAAGAGGAAAATTCGACTGTTGAAATTTATAAACGTGATGAATTTGGTTTAATATTAACACAGAAAGTAGAATTTTATTTAATTTTAAATGTGGAGTCTAGCTTCAGTGTGAGGCCCTTAGTACTATCAACATGCAATGAAGTTCTCAAGGAAACACCATTGAAGACGGGAGTGAGGCACCCTTCGGGTATATATGCAGGAAGGGGAGTTGGAAAGGAAATGCGACGTGGAGGGCACACTGTCGTAGAGCCTCATGGGGTTCCTTCTGCCTTCAGTTAATCTAAATTTTATAGCACGTGTCAATTTTTGTGCATGTTTTTAGTTCTCTCATCACTGCAATTGTTACATCAAATTGATATATCTAAAATCTAGTATCAAATCTCTAGTATGTCATTGAATAAATTATAATTTTATATTTTTACGTATTACCTCAACATTCACATTAGCCAATTACAAGGACAGCACTATAGAAAAATAAGAAGTGAATGAAGACAATGACTAATGAAGAAAAGCAGGAAATTTTAGTTCGTGTCAGGCCTAACAACTTTACGCCATGAGGAAACAGATAATCAACCTTCTTACAAGTACAGTCTGGAATAAAGAAAATCACAAAGGTCTTTTGACGCAATATACCAGATTTGTAAGGAACACAACTAAATATTTGACCATTCGCCTCTCTGGAGAAAGTGCTGGCCCTTTGTTTTACACCATTAAGCTTCACACTTTTAGGGAAACGCCAGTTTTGCAAGATCTAAACGCAAAAGCAGGCAGTCTTCAATAGAGATATTGCAAAGATAAATATATAAATAATCAGTAAAAGTAGGAAAGATGAATGTTTAATTTACCTAGATAAATCGTTAATGAGGAGCCGTGATAGCGTAGTCGGTGGAGCGACTGGCTACGAGCTGGCCGACCGAGATGACGGATTTCGAGCCCCCCTAGGGTCAAGAATGTTCTGTTCTCCACGTCGTCCAAACCTGTCCTGGGGTCCACCCAGTCTCCTATCCAATGGGTACCGGGGGCTCTTTCCCCGGAGGTAAAGGGGTTCCAGCTAGTGCTAAGGTCAAGAAAATGTGGATCTATACATCCACTACTCCATACGTCTTCGTGCCGTGGTGGTTAATTAGTTAAACACAGGGAAAACTTTACCTTTTTCTGTTTCCTCGCTCCCACTTTGGAACATAGGGCTGATTTCTCAGTTTCATTGATTTTTTACACACGATAGGTCTCCTTGGACGGGTGATCAGCTTGTCGCAAGGCCTCTACCTAAACATAGGACACATAAACACAAAATAAAAGCATACACACACAAAACATTCATACGTTATGTGGGATTCGAACCCACAATCCCTGCTTCCGATGGAACGAAGACAGTGAATGCCTTAAACAACTCGCCTACCATGACCGGTCAACTTTACCTTACCTTAAGATAAATCATTAATGGGTGTGTTGAACAACAGTAGTTCCAAATGGAACGCTGAGGAACGCCAAAAAACGTAAGCAGTGGGAACTAGAAGACTGACACAAAATGAACACAACAAGCTAACGAAATTATTGGGTTTTTGGACATTTCCAAACGTCCGGTACTCTAAGGAACAAAAAACATGACTTTTTTTAATTTGTTTCATTCTGGTCCGTCACACTAACAGGTTTACAATTAAGTTTATTTCAGTCCAATGTGACATATAATGCTTCCACCACTTTAGCACTTAGTTACTCAACATGTTTCGATTCATAATGAATCATCATCAGTGGTATGCCTCTACGATCAGGAATCCACTAATACGTAAAAGTTTTCAAGAGCACAAACACTCAAAACATTTATGATGCTCACTGTGTGTAGTTGTTGATTTTGTCGTATAGACGTTGACGTAACATTTTCTTTTGTAATAAGAACGTTTTTGAATTGTACTACTAAGAAGTGACGTAGTTGCATTCACTTCCCTAATGGATAATTAAAAATCTTCCACTGTATTTTAAGTAAAAGTTCAATTTGTTTCACCACAGCAGCCTTCCTTACGTTAAATTTATGTTTATGAGTGTGTGTATAAACTTATTTTAAAATAAGAAGTTTATTCGTGAACCAATATAGGTTGGTTTTATCTTCCTTAGTAGAAGAATTGCTGTCTATCCCTTGGTGGTGTGTTCTTGTTATTAACGGTGTGGTTGTATCCGTGCTGTGCTGCTTGTTCTGCTTCACACCGTTAATAACAAGAACACACCACCAAGGGATAGACGACAATTCCTCTACTAAAGAAGATAAAACCAAGTACATTTATTCACGAATCAAATTCTTATTTTAAAATAAGTTCATATACACACTTTTAAACTTAATTATAATAAACTTATATCCATTGGACGATCCCTGTCAGAGGCCACCTGAGTAGCTGTCCTCTCCCACTTTCATCTGAGGACGAAAACAGATCCAGTTTCCGAAACGTTGTGTTTTCTATTATCTAGAATACCAATGGATGGTGAAAGTCTAAAAGCAAAACGGTAATGCTGTGTTATACACCATCGGCAGTACCCTTTAGAAACAACAAGCTCCGTTGGTTAAATAAGTAGAGAGCCAGGTGATATAAGTGGCCGGAAAGTCATAACTACAAAGCTCCTTTAGAAGCAAAGTATACAGACATAAATCAGAACCACTGCTGAGACGAAAGCAGATAGAATCAAATTGTCCTTCAGAACACACACTGAGGATAATGAGCTACAGAAAAGTAACCAGATTCATGGCAGTTGATTTGATGTTGGTGAAAATATACTGAGAGAAAATTAAGAGTCTCAAAATAAAGGTAAATTTTTCATGAGAAACAAGGACAAATACCTTAGGAGAAGCACTGAAAATGGTACTAGAATTATAATTAATGACAGGGGCTTTGTTGTCATTTTAAAGGTCGAAATAGTAACATTTACTCTAACAAAAATTAAGAATAACTTTCTCTAATTTATTGTTTTTTTTTCGTAATATCTATATGAATGAAATTTTGAATTATTACTTCCTTTTACAAAGTTTATACGTTACTACTGACTAATTATTTACCCAGTTACATCATTGTTCCTGTGTAGGAAAAGGAAGCAACTTTTCTGATCGCTATCCATTGTATTTCAATTGAACATCTATGAAATTGCGACATCTGCAACGCTACCTTAGGTAAATTTGTGTGTACCCCGAATACAATTAACAATTAACAATTGAGTCCCTTCAAATGGAAACTATTTTTTTAAATTCTACTTTCTTCCCTTTTGGCAGTAACTTAACTTCAAATTAACTTTCTAAAAGCTCCAAAGGCAACTGTCTTGCATTACTTGGATTCTGTAGAAGCACTTGACATGCTGAGCTGACTCCGCTGATTCACTTTCTATGCTCAAGCGGACGGTGTCCGCGCCTCCTGAGGGAACCGTCACCGCCAGACCTCCATGAGAAATTCTGTTCCATTTCCGAGAGAGTGAACAGCCATCCGGGACTGATTTACCAACTCCTCAAACCTCCGCTATTTCCACCCAATTGATTTACACTAAGAAAATTGTTCCATCATTGACTCAGACGGTCTTTCGACTGTATACGTTTTCTAGTTCTGGAAATGAGATTGAATATACATAATAGAAAAGTGGGCAAATTTATTTTTCAGTGTGGAATTTATTACATTTTCTTATCGGCAGCCTCCAAAAAATACATAATCGCACTCCACGTGGTATTTGCTGCGTTCTAAAATAGTTAGATAAGCCATTAGAATCATCTCAGTCCATAAGTCCATTTATTAGGCCAGTGAATCTGTTGGAAACTGGAGCTCCATCGTGATCTAGGTCTGTCAATATTTTTTGTACTCCAATCTTATATCTCAGTATCTGTCTTCACAATCAGTTTTGTTGTAATTATTTATGAATGTTTTTCCAAATTATATCTGTAGTTCTGATTATTTTCATTTGTATGCAAAATATTTAGTCATCACTCTAGTCTCACTTATTAATTATGTATTTCATATAATTTCGTAGTGTCTCTTTAGTTTTTGTGTCTTCAACCGGATGATTTTTTTTAATTCATCAGAAATGCCAGTCATCAGAAATTCCTGTTGCAATTAAATCTAAATTCGTTTAAGAAACTCGAAGTGCCTTTCTATTCTGAATTCAGAGACGACGAATCCTACGTCATCCCTCCGTAATTGCTTCTTGCAAGGTGGTTAAAATGTGCGCATATTCCTTCCATAACTACAACGAAAGAGAAGAATGTTCACCCTCTCCCGTCACACCAAGTGAAGGCTCAAGCTTCACACCGTCTCAGATTCCTCCCCATATTTCCCTCACTTCCTACAGTAAGCGTAACAGCGACATTACAAAACTTCTCTTCGATACGTATGTCGAGAGGTTCAAACAAAGTTTTAAAAGATGATTTTAGATTGCCTTAGGTATACAACGAGTCAGAAGCGCAATTATTTATATGGCTTTCAGTAAAAGTGGTTTAAAGAAATATCAGATAGGATCTTAATTCTTCGCGTATTTGCAATACTGTAGGGAGTCAGAATCTTTAAAATCTCATCAAAAGTTATATTTTAGCGTCCTGTTGCACTGATTTAAGTCCATGATTTATTTAATCCGTCTTGCAGTGCATACATTCATTTATCTCCTTCTTTCCCTCGCACTACATGTTTCGGCATAATAATGCCATCTTCAGGTGCTTACTTGTCCACGTCAAACCAATATAAACATATAAACACATAAAGAACACATATATGACATAAGACACAATAACAGCAATACAGGATATTCAGAACACATATTAAACACAGGACATGCATATGGTACTATAGAAAACACTATGGATATCATAGCAACAGGTAGGAAGGGGCAATACTTAAACACATTGGAGAATTACCATATATATAGAACGACAAAGAAAAACACACACATGAATAACATCAATAAAGAAATATACAACCCAATATACCACGAATTAAACACTATCTACACAGAACAACATAACAACACCCCACCCCCTACCCCCACCACATCTACGCCCACAACATCATAACTCACTCAAAACGAAGACAGAACACACACACATACCCAGGAAGCCCAACAGTATAACACACACAGTCGCAGGAGCACGACACAACAAAAGCACAGTAAGTATTATTAAAAAACTATAATACCACAAGTATTAAATAAAATAGGGAACGCGGTATTAATGAATAAAAAAATTCACGTTACAGAGACACAAGATAGTGAAGGAGTGCTCCAACAAAGGAGAATGGGCGTGACTGACGTAGTGAGGGGCGACGTAGCGATGTGGTATCCTGAACAATTTTAATATTTTTAACGTTTGACAATGTATATGATAGATACATATTTTAGTTATTTTAATGTGTGAACATGGCATGCAATGAACTGGTTTGACGTGGATAAGTAAGCACCTGAAGATGGCATTATTATGCCGAAACATGTAGTGCGAGGGAAAGAAGGAGATAAATGAATGTATGCACTGCAAGACGGATTAAATAAATCATGGTCTCATCAAAAGATTGGCTATAGTATCAAGCATGAATTATATGTTGTTTTTTTTTAAAGACTCTGACTTTGCCGAAAGTGCATGTGTCCTACTCAAGAGTACGTGGTATAAATTGTTTTCATAGAACACTGTGCCCCACCTTGGTGCTTTTCGTGGTTTATGTCAACCATTCCAAGATAATTCTTGAAAAGTAGCTCCTAATAGACCACAATCTCATCATCTCGCACATCCATGCTACTTCTCTTTCTGCCGTAAAAAGCTGTACTTCTTACGCCTTCATTAAGAACTCCATTTTCTTTGCTCTTCTTCCTCCTCCTCATCAAATGCAGCAGTCAAGTGGTTGGCACGCCTGCATCTTCATCTGAAGTTACAGGGTTCACAGATTGGCCTAGTAACTAGTTTTTATGACTGGTTTTCCATCGTTTCAGTAAATCCCTCAAGACAAGCGTTGAGTTAACAGATCTGTCTTCAAAGGGTGCATACACAGTTTCCTTGCATATCCTACCCATTTCACAAATCATTCTACTACTGAGATGTTATACAATCAAGCAGTTAAAAAATATTTTTAAGTAAACCATAATTCAATTCTTCCTTTTCTTTAGATGTGCGCGGTTTATTTAACAAAATAGACTCGTCATTTCAGGATTTCCTCCTGAAATTTTCTACTTATTTATCTTCTCTCTCTCGGCTGTGGGAAATTTACTCTCTCGTTATAAAACAATAAAACAATGTTTGCCGTCGGCAAAATCTCATTACCCTCACCACTATTTCTACTGTGCTTTGTAGAATTTTTCCCTTGTCGCATTCATCTCAAAATGTATTCTATGTACAGAGTATAATTTTACATGAGGTGGACTCCTTCAGTGCTATATTGACCTTTACTATGACACGATACACAGTTCAGATAATTGGAACAAAAGAAGTCAACACCGAAGAGGATTAGAAATGTTGGCTTACACTTAAATTTGTGCCAGATCTTCTTCAGCAAGGTGTCATTTCTTTCGCACCGCTATCATAAATCCGTCAAGGAGCTCGGTCTTTTGTTGAGCCTGTCCACCCTCAAGTATCGAATAGTCTCTTCAAGAGTTTCATTCGGTTTCTCGTTTCAGTAAGTGTGTATGTCATAATTAATTTTTGTGGCCTGTCCTGGTATATTCTTTCAATGTGGAAAATTCATTTTATTTGTGTGCTACACATTTTGGTGAAAGATGTGTCGCTATTTAAAAAAATCCAACGTGTTCTTTCCATAACCTCTCCACATGCGTTTCAAGAACTTTTCCCTGGTTTCGGTGTCAACAGATATGATTCTAGACTATTTTTGGCCTTCATTCTGATTATCAGAAATGACAGTTGCAGAGAACATTTTTATAAATTCTATTTCCTTATTTTCATAGTTGGTGTAGACGCGAAAGTAACATAATACTCGATAGACGAGACAGCATATAAACGAAATGTAGCAAAAAATATGTATGACTACTCTGTCTTACCCAGTATTTAACATCAGAATCTTTCAGTACCACAAATTAAGCTTGTGACAAAATCTGATTACAATGATTTTACTTCATTTTGCCTGTTTTTTAGACGTCGTTGGCATCATGTACCACTCGTTAAATTCGAAGTCCCACGTCTGTGAATCTAAACATTAGAGGCTTACTGGTATTTTACGTTTAAGGGTCGCCGTTTCCCACTGGTTTTCAAAGCCACGTTTTCCTCTACTTACTGCTTTGATCTGCAATTTCATTTTCTCTCCCGGCTTCCTCTCTCACCGTGAAGGCGGAGGCAGGAGGTTCCCATGAAACGATCATGTATATCTACCTAACTACACAGCGCCATATCACACAAGACCGTATCATTATGCAGGCCGACGGAGTACATCCGGGATCCAGCTTGCGCTGTTCCTTACATATTTCGCAGAGATTTTGTTTTGGTCCCTTCATTGTATTATTGTCCAGATTGTGGGCTTCTGAGTTACGACATCATGTTCGCTTTTAAATAGGTATCGGCCGTTCATACAAGCATACTGCCTCACTCTTCAACCCTGAAGATAGGAAGGTTATATTCCTGTGAAACGTCTGTATCCGTCTACAAAATTCGACGGTGTCACTTCTACATATTCATTTCCATAAATATTTCATTGGTACTCCCAATACATCATTCCCATTGTATTGATAATATGCTTCTCATATATCCTGTCATCTCATGAGAAGAGCGCGCTTCTGTTAGCTCATTTTTCTAATTTGTTATTGTTAAGGTTCAACCTTCGGATCCATACAGTCATGATCACTGCAGAGAAAATGAAAGCGGTGCAAACACAGAGACACTTTCACGTCTTTTAAGTCTAATACAGGAAAACTTATTTACAACAAAGGATGGCAGGGTTAATAAGCACGAAAAACACACCTCGAGTCTAGGCAGGCTGTAAGTGTTCATTAGTTTCGAAAAGCAGTTAGTATGTCACTTGCTTCAACACGCCATGATTTGCTGGTCATATCAGGTCGAAGTTATTGGATATCGATACTGTAGCCGTTATGTTCATATCACTAGCTTTCGTAATTTTGTGTAACGACAGAGGATTGGGCGTGGTAAGAGTGATGTATAGCTTTTGTTAAAGTGATAAATTATATTTATATAAAAGATATTGTGGCGTTCCCTTGTAGAATAGAAAGACTAGAATTTACTGAGCGGGGGTAAGCTAAAACATGGTAAATGAAGTTACAGAAAGAAATGGGGATTATGCTGTGGTTAATTTCCCAGTGTTAAGCAATCACTTCGTAGTTTTTAAAAATGGGAATTATAGGTCACAGCGGAAATATCTCAACAGCAGCACGTTTCCTTAAATAAAGAGCATGGAAGAGACTAAAACGTACATTATGTGTAAGTACAGAGCAGTGCTCAGTCCTTAACATGCAGTATGCCTATATCCAGAAAGCTCGTTTGCCGCTAATAACATTTCCGGCCTGCGAGAGACGTCCCTTTTAATCTGCACCATTTGTTTTTTGAGTCGTGACACATGACGGGACATTTTGAGGTGGGAGAATGAGAGGTTCCTTGTGGAGCTTGTATTGGTGCTCTAATAATATGGATGCCCCTGCTGCTCCATACTTCACTGTCATTGTGGAAGCAAAGTTCCTGTCCCTACGGACCGCCATTGTTTGCCTCTTCGCTTGTTATTAACGCTCCTTACGCTACATCAGTCGAAGTCACGTTGACGCCACTTGCTACGTCGTTACGCCGTGTCGATGCGCTGCAGAAAAATTCAGCCTAGCTTAGTTTTTGCACACAGAGCTTCGTTACATGTGGTATATAGAGTTTCCGGTTTTGACTGATTCTTGCAATGAACCAAAATCTGTCTCGAGGAATCCCCCAAAATGTCTAAAAGGGTTCATCGAATTAACAGCAAATTCTGGATCGGAATGTTCCAGATAATCTAAAGGACGGTAGTCTGTATGGTCCGTAGCTACCAGAATTTTAAACATTTAACTGACTTCCTTACAAAACTAGTCATATCTATTTCAGTGTTCATTTAACGGCGCCGGTTTAAATGCGAGAAAACTACAATCTCGTTTTAGGTTATACGTATATGAATATTCATATCATCGGCACTTTTGGAACGAGATGTTTAAGAAAAGATTGCAGATGTTAGCTTCGCCATCCTTTCTGTCGGCTTGCAGTTAATAACTGGCGAATTTGGAGCAATTTTTATGAAATTTAATTATTGACATATATTGGCACCATTCTGGTTAAAATAGAACAAAATAACAGACATTTTGATTCTCTGTCCGCATCTTGAGCCTAACTCTGTCATAAGTTGTTAAATATTTGCTGCACCAAAAAAAAAATATTTATACAAATTCTTTAGCAAGTACTGAAAAAAAGTATTTTCGTAATTGTTATGGTTTTAGAGATAACTGAAGAAATAAGCGAAAGCGCCACCATTATTACGCTTTGTATAGTCGTGTGTTCATAACCTCTTCAACATTGTTATCTTACATACACGGAGGCGTTGAAGGTAGTCTATCCCCTGGCAAAGGAATCCCGCTGAATACCCGAAATATTGATCCTTAAACAAGTAATTCTAATTGAAACAGGCTAGAGTGTTTAATCCGTGAAAGCTGTAGAAGAATATAGTAAACTGACCCCACTATGTTATTAGGTCAGTTAGCTGCAATAAAATGTGTAGAAAACTTGAATATTTGACGTAAGTCAGATACAATACATAGACGAATATATCACATGTTCTTAATACGATCAATGTGAGCAAATGAAGCAGAATGAGACAGACAAATAGTGAAGCACGAATGTGGAACCAGAGAAATACATACAAAATTTCACTCCGGAAAATTGAAAGACATTCACAGTTTGTGAGACCTAGGTGTAAATTGGGATGATGTTCAGAACAAATGTTAAATAATAGGGCGACGGTTAGATTCAGCGAGCTCAGAATAAGAGCTAGTGATGGGCTCTTCTACACGCAGTAATAAAAATTTCTTGCTTCATAAATGACAGTGTATTTATATATCACCTGAGTGACAATCAGCTTGTCCAGAAGGATTCAGTAAATCAGTCAGTTAGTTGGTTAATTGGTTAGCTGGCCAGTTTGGGAATTTGTTAATTACCTACTGCTATATATCTGCCAAATAAACGCAAATAAACATTCATTTCGGAAAAATATAATTTGTAACTGACCCCCAAATTTCAGAATTATTTTCATATACAGAAAACTAGTTACCTAATTTTGAGCGACAGTTTCTAGATACAGTTATCACGCAACGAATCATGGTGAAAACAAGAGGAGTGTTGTATCGAGCAAATTAACTCTAGAGGTAATGTTTCTAGATTGTTGGGGGGGGAGGATGACAGGTTCCATTCACTGCCCAAACATGGGATAACCTAATCAAGATTTGCTGTGTTTTCCTCAGTGTCTCACGGTAACTGAAAGGACGATACTTGCAAATTCGTTATCCATAGGTCAACTCATCATAGTAGTCCGCGCTCTGTAATCTGAGCTGCTGAAATCTGCGTTAAACGAAAGAAAGTAGTGAACCTTACTTCATCACGAGATAAGATTATTCTCAGTTTACTTGCCGACAGCATTCCTTATGAAGCGACTGATGGGAGAATGGTTACCAATTGGAATTATCTCACAAATTATCTCCGGGTTTCCGTGTCGCTTTACCGCCAAATTTTACTCTCTACTTCGGCAACTATGTTTCCTTGTCCTCCTGGAATATGTAATTAGGAATAATTATACTGGGGCAGAAGGGGCAGGCTGTAGCGTATTTCATTGAGGCACTATATCATAAGCATGACGGTAGAGGGATCGATTCCCAATAACGTCGTTGGATTTTTTAATTGGCCTAATACTTCTAGTTGCACTATGACCCTGGGTCGAATCAGCCTCTGACAGAAATAAGTACCAGGAATCTTCGTTCAATTTTCAATCGGTGTTCTAGTTCAGACAGCTTATTTAGAATGTCGGGATTGCTCAACCACCTAATAGTTATTTAAATAGAAATTACTAACTTTATTAGAATTACTAACATTCATACTATATGTTTTTCGCTGTGAATACTAAGAAGTCGGACAGTTGCAGACAACACTTATCTTATTACATTATTGAATATATCTAAGTGAAAATTCTACTGTAATTCAATTGCCCTGTCCTGACTCATCTCTCCTCGTCTCGACTGTTTACTTGCGACTTGTGCGTTCTAAGAGCTATCAGTAATTTCATATTCCGAAGTATTATATGTACCGTGTTTTTACTCCCGGATTAGTGAGTTGGAGTAAAGTATTCTGATATGGCCGCGCCATAGCTCAAGCGGTTAGTCGCTGGCTTCCCACCGCGGCGGCCCGGGTTCGATCAAGTGCGATTGTACGGTAGTGGACAAATTGGCGCTGTAGCGGGTTTTCTTAGAGTACTTCGGTTTCCCCTGCCAATCTTCATTCCACCAAATACTCCATTATCATGATCACCCGGGGCTGGTACAGTAGACCAATCAGTGTCCGTCGTGCCGAGTGGACCCAGCTGGACTCCCCCCCCCCTAAGCGAATTAAAAAAGATAAAAATACGTGTCCTGATATGCTAAGATAAATTCCGTCTTGTTACTTGAGTCACATTAAAAATTAAAATTTTCAGAAATCCTTTTAAGAAATAACGTTCTAGCTTTCTGCCTGTGATTAAAAGTTAATTATTCTTTTAATTTCGAGTTGCAACTTTAATGAGAATTTCCAAACCTCTTGGAACTGAAAACTGTAAACGGACATAAGGATGTGGAGGTAAAATGTAAATATTCAATGTTACAGCCCTTCTTTTTTCAGAATCAATATTGATTGAGACTTAGAAGAATTTTGTTAGAAGAATGTCTCTCATAGTCCAGTAACATATACATAGTTAAAGGTTTCATATACTGTTCACTATGTATGTGTGTTATATCAGAATGAAGAATCATTTCGGTACAGTTTATTTTACGAAATTTCCCAGGAGAATAATGGCTATCGTAGTGAGTACACAAAACCCAAAAGTGTTTTGTGGATTTAAATCTAGATACAGATGTACCATTGAAATCAGAAAAAGACGGAACGAAGACATTTTATTATAGGATTGTGACGATGATGTATAACAAACAGAGATATTGGGTTTTCGGACTATATCCATCGTCCTGGTTTTAAGATAACTAAGATCCAGTGATTGGGGCTAGCTCTTTCTAAAGGACCCAACAGAATATGTGTTTTCCCTCACCTGAGGGCGGAAACAGATCCAGTTCCCGAAACGTCGTGTTTTTCTTAATTATCTTAAAACCAGGACGATGGATAAAGTCCGAAAACGCAATGTCTCTGTGAAGACATTTTATATCTATAACAGAAACTGGTAAATACCTTGATCCATGGTAATGTTCATGAAATTTTAAGCAATGATACTTTAGAAAGTAAGACGAGTAACGAACTGAACACCCGGAGTTCTTTTCACAACAGCGACTTTCGGCTTTCCTCTTCGACATGGCCCTCCAATTAAGTTTTGAATCCAGCGATGCTCTAATGGCTAAACTTCCCTTCTGGGAGGTACAGGTGGCTAGAGTATACACATTTGCTCAGGAATGGCCGGTCTCTATATCTTTATGAAGTGATGGATAAATAAACAAATAAACAAATAATGTTCTTTGTGAACATAAATATTTAGGCTCTTTAATAACATTGCCTTTTCGATTTACATTTCAACACTGTTGCAGCAATGAAATGATGAGATGAGACTGATAATCCTGCAATTTTATCGGGGAAATATTTTGGGAGCTCGACGCTACACTGAGATATGTGTGTGCGTCTTAGGCACCCCTTACACACACACACAGTTTGGCCTGCCGATCGACCTGCAGGTAGAACTGACGGACTGACGGGTTTCCTATAGTCCAAACGATTGGCCGGCCGGCCGGCCGCACCACACACGACAGGTTTGCCTTTCAGCCTTGAACTGTGCAGGCCGAACGGGAGGCCAAACTGTGTGTGTATGGGGGGGGGCCTTCCTGACAGTGTGTTCGTTTTCAAATTATCAGTCAGCTTTATCGTTTGAAAACTTTCGAATTACAATACACTTATACGAGGACATATCGATAACGTGATTCAAATTGGTGTAGTCTGTTTGTGCGTGAAACATACTGGCACTCGAAACATGAGCTGAGGTGGGAGCAAGCTGTGACGTGGCTGGGTTATTTACAGCTGACGCGTGGCACAGGCAACAAAAATTCCCATCTGCTCTATACTGTGAGCCATAATGCACGTTTCAACTCCAGTGCAGAACGTTTTCCGATTTCCTCTATTTTATTCGTGTAAAATAAGAGATAAAGTCATAAGGTACAGAGTCCGTTTCTCTCAACATATGGAGTATTACTTGATCCATACGGCTGCACGGCATAATGGAGAACAAATGTTGTGTACATAAACATCACACGACATTCATATCCTGTTTCATAACACAAGATTTACAGCAAATTTGTAATATAGTCTTATGTGAACTCTAGGGAGGTTATTTTAACCTTTTCTTGGAACTTATTTTTACTCCCTCCGCCCAGCAACAGCACACATACAGTACAAGCAAGTAGACATCAGTGTTAATGGCCATATTTTGATAAAATATCTTATTCAGATTTCTTTTATATATAGATTTTTATATTTTTCTCATCTATGTCTAGACTTCCCAGCAGATAATTTTCTTTTATGCTTTCTCATCTATGTCTAGGCTTCCCAATTTGTAATTACCCTTTATATTTACTCCTCTATGTCTGAGGCTCCCAGAGGATAATTTCCTTTTATGCTTTTTCATCTATATCTAGGCCTTCCAGTTGTTAATTTCTCTTTATGCTTTTTCATCTATGTCTAGGCCTCCTTGTTGATAATTACCATTTATGATTTCTCATCGATGTCTAGGCCTCCAAGTTAGTGATTACCCTTTATGCTTTCTCATCTGTATCTAGAATTCCCAATGCGTAATTTCCGTTTATATTTTCTCGTCTATATTTGGGCCTCCAGCAGGTAATTTTCCTTTATGCTTTTTCATCTATATTTAAGCCTCCAGCTGGTAATTTTCCTTTATGCTTTTTCATCTATATTTAAGCCTCCCAGCTGGTAATTTTCCTTTATGCTTTTATACAAAACTGCGTAGCTTACATGTTACAACTTCCGTCCTTTTCACCTTTCTTGATTTCGACAAAATTTCTCTGGCAGCATAATTAATGAAGCATCTCATTGTGCACCCAAATCCGTGTTCTAAAACACCTCCCTAACCCGCAATTATGCTTTGTTGCCAGTGACCAAGCTATATACTCATATTCAAAAACAGGTGATCTGTGGTTTTGTATATTTCAGTCTCTACGCTTGTAGATAAAATATCTATAACTTTTACCTAAATTTGAAAATTAAATTAGTTCCTATTCTGTAAAGATTTAAAACATTCGTTAGAGAAAGGCATATGAAGGAAGCTGGAAATTTGAAAATTTTAAACTTTTAAACTTTTGAGCTTGATCTGCCGATGACAGAGGTCTCGCTGTGTAAGGCATCAATTGTCTTCGAACGCTCAAATGCTTGGGTCGTGTGTTTGAATCCCACTCGAAATATGGATGTTTGCGTTTTTTCTGTGTTTGTGTTTTCCTGTGTATGTAGCGGCCTTGTGAAGTGCTAATCCCCCACCCAAAGAGCCCTACAGACTATGTATATGATTAAGAAAATGTAAAACAGAGGCTATGTTTCATTATGGACTATGTTTCCACAGAATAGTAGTAGTATTGATGAGTAACCTGATGTATGACATGTTGAAATTACATATATATTCTTAATCTTTCCTAGCAAATGCTGGGTTAGATTTCACAGGCTTCATACTTTGATCTTTGCCATAGGCTGCAATACATACTTTCGTACTTGGCTAAATGTGCTGCCGAGAAACCCCTAGCGGCAGAACGTCGGGAGAGAATTTACTCTTACAGGGACCAATTATGGATGTGTTCTTCTGTGTCGTCCGTGAGCTTAAAATGACATTACTGTCTGCAACTAACATCACTCTACCGAAATTACCTTGAGTAGTTAATAATTATTCAATAGAGCAGGAAGTATTCAGATTATGAAGGAATATTACCTTGTTTACAAAACCTGCCATTGGAATTTAGGGCTTTCTTTCGAAACTTGTGCTTTAATATTCATTACAAAGCTCTTAATGCATTTCTATGTAGGGCCAAAGCAGTTGTCTTCTTGTTTTATAATCAAATATTTCCGGTCAAATTAATTTCTTGCTTTCCCATATGAACTGTCACACAAATATAAAACAATATGTGAAGCCGTCTGTAAGTATTTGTGTAGGTACTGCTCGGTTTCTTTCGCTTAGTTCCAATTATTCTCATCAACATTTTAAGCGGAATATCTCCAATCTGTGTTCTGCCCCAATGTGCTTACACAGGACCTTTAGAGTTTAGATACAAGCGGGAAACTTAAAGGATTTTTAATTAAGTGGTACTTACATTAATCCGATCCTAAATTTTATTTTGAATGTGCTTTCTATTTTATCCTGCCATTCCTAAGTACGAGATTTTGATAATATTTTGAAGACACTATTTTACTGTTATTATATTATAATTCTGGCCTCTGTTCTAATGACAGTAATTCTACGTTTTATTTCAACATTCTTTCTGATGCAGTTTCTCCCTTCCCTTGTGGTCTCTCTGTATCGTAAGTCCAAAATCTCTTTTAATTTCTTTGTTGGTTGTCTGAGATTCTATTTGTATATAAATTTACCAACTTTCGTATCGATTCCTCTTTGCTTGGTCAAACTCTTCGGTTCAGCGCCTCGGCTTCAATTTATGTTAAATGGAAACAATTTGCTATTTCGTGACGTCCTCGACATTCTCCATAATAACAGAGTATTTTGCTCTTTTCGGATTTTCTAGTACTATGCAATTTTCCCTTCTCTTTTTGCATATTTTTCCTCTTCTTTTTTTAAGCAACAGTGGGAATTTCGATTTTACCAAGCCTGGATGACAACTGGCAATAGTTGAGAACGAAGGGGGAGCAGGAATTTTATTAAATGTCTGCGCTGTCTGGATGCTCGTACGATAATTGCAGTTCGAAGGCAGAATCCCAACAAGTGACGTCAAGACACGCAGGGAGAGCGCGCTGCTTTCAGCTCTCTAACTATCCATTCTGTTCCCGTTCAAACCCGTAACGCAGCTGCCTCTCAAGCGTGGATAACCGAAATACCGAGTCTAAAATCGAGGGCGTACTTTTCATCCTGTATTTAAAATACGTAAAGTGAATGAACACTAAATGGTGAAATCATCTGTGTGCATGTTTTTCCTCCGAATCTAGTAGATTCATTTCAGCGAAATATTGTTGTCTTCGTTCATTACTTTTGAGAACTAATACTAAAAAGGTTTGAAACATGAAATACTATTAAAATCCATTAACTTTAACTGTGAGGCCGCGCCATAGCTCAAACGGTTAGTTAGTTAGTTAGTTAGTTATTGGAGAGGGTGGGTTTCCCCACGCACTTAGACCTGTATTGGTCCATTGTNAGAGACTGCTGTTGGGCGGGAAACGTCCGTAATTTGGCTCAGTGACCTCCTTTGGAGATATGAGGTTCTTTTACGTGCCGTAAAGCTACGACACGGGACCCACGGCTTAAAGTCCCTCCCGGAGGACTTGTTCCCTGAATTTTTCCGCCCTTAAAAATTCGACGACCTCCGCCGGGTATTTGAACCCGCGTACTACGAGTCATGAGGTGGGAACGTTACCTCTAGACTACGGAGGCCGCTTAGCTCAAGCGGTTAGTCACTGGATTCCCACCGCGGCCGCCCGTGTTCGATCTCGGGTATGGTCAAGTGGGATTTGTGGTGGACAAAGTGGCGCTGGGTCGGATTTTCTCCGAGTATTTCGGCTTCCCATGCCAATCTTAATTCCACCAGCTCCACAATCACCCTCACCTATATCTGGGGCTGGTAAAATAGGCCAGAAGTGGCCGCACTACAAGGGACTTAGTCCCACCCCACTAGCAATAAAAAAAACTTTAACTGTAAAGATTATAGTGGGAGGAACATATTTACAGGCATATTTGACCTAAGTATTTTAAAAGTTATAGGTTAATTCGTATCTATTTGAGGGTCTTCTAAGTAGGATGTGAATACCTCTTTCTTGTGTCGTAATCTACATATTTTTATGTTTCAGTTTAGCATTTCCATGTTTATTATAATCATTGATTGCCTGCATCAACTTCACACGATTTTAGATTTACTATTCTGTAGAGTCTAGGTGATATATATAATCTTTTCTGACAACAATAGAAGACTAGGACACCGACATGAAATGGCCGTCAGCCTGGGACTTAGTCAGTTATCAGCTGAGAGTTCAGTTATGTGCTGGAGGCTTTGACAAAACGACCTGAACGCATGAAGCTGAAGAATTTCCACTGTTAAAACTCGTTGCCAGGGAGCGGCTGATGAAGAAGCAGCAGTCTGAAAAAAAGGCTTAGCTTAGTGTTTCTTAAGTGTAGAGATTAGAGACGTTGCTGGAGGCACTGAAGGAAAACTACGAAAAATATGTCAGAAACGGTGGCCCTGACGATGTTCGAACAGAGAAGTTCTTAAATGCAAGTCAATCATAATACCGTTTGAGCCAATTTTCACGGTTTAAAGATATACATTGTAATATTTTGTTGAATATAGTGTCCAGTGTCGAGGGCTATTGGACATCTCGATGAGCTTCTGAATACAATTAAAGCAAGAAATTTATTGTCGACTAGATATTATAAATACCACACAGAAGAGTTTGATTTCAAAGACAAGTTCAATAGTTTGGAGACTGAAATTCTTTCTAATAGCCCCCTGACACATGAAATATATTTCCAGAAGAATTTGTGGACAATTAAATTGAAACGAATCTCTGCATCATTCGGTACTATATTTATATAATGATGAAGCGAAATTCTCGTTTGTAGCTGCAGCAGTCCTTCCCTGCTTCTTGTCCGCTCTAGATGATCAACATCAAAAGTAATGGAAGTTCCAGAAGATGAAGCCCTTTGTGGCATGTCAGTGTGGTAAAGCGGACTGGGTGATTGATGTGACGTCACTTCCGATGATCTGACACACAGTAATGTTGGCTAGCATGACGGCCGGAATCTAGTCTTTCCGGTAAAACTTCTGAAGTCCATTCTTGAAAAGAACAGAAATGGACATTTCTCTTAATATGAATAGCCTCTCCTTATTTTAACAAGACTGGGGTAACATTTGAATAGATATTATTGAAAATAATATCAGTATTCTGGTTCCAGTATGGTCCGTTGTGTATCAATGCATTCCTTACAATGAGTGTACAGATTTGACATATTATGTTCAGGCCATATATTGTATATCTCCTGAGCTAGAGAATGAATACTGACGCAGTTTCTTATCCATAGAACTTGTGGAGTTTCGTTACTGATTTGGATACTGTTGTGCCCTGCAAATGAAGTGAGTATGATTTTATTTAACGAAGGTGGCGATCTTGTGTTCAATTTATTAGAAATTAATTATAAACTTTGTAAAATTGAATATATTAGGTGAACCACCGGATTGTTATTTTCATCACACCGAGAAGCTTTCTAAAAAAGATACATGCATTTGGTACAATGATGTAAATAACTTAGTAAAGTTACGTTAATTTTGTATATGGATTCCTTATGAATAATATTCCCTTAGATGTGAGTATATATTTTCTAGTGTTACACCTTCTAACTTAGATATATTTATGTCTTTATATTGTGAGGGGCCGCCAGGAAGGCCGGATGATAATACGTCCATCACTGGTCAACGGCTAGCAATTCCTAGGCAGCAATATTTAGGAAATCGTTGCCCCGGAAATGAGAGACTAGCACTGGGGTTTCCACCGTTACAAAGAAGTGTTTGAGGCAGTAAAAATGTATTCCCGCTGCAACAAGAAATTCGTTGCATAGCAACGGGCGAAACGAAATCCTTCGTCAAGGTGTCCCTTATTCAGCTAGAGTTCAGGATATAACAGTTGGCATCCGATAAGAGACCAGTTAGTTCTCATCCGACGAGAGCTAAGTACAGTTGAGCTCCGAGCAGAGCAGAAGACACTTCGCCGAGATTAGCGGCGGTGCGGGAGTGTATAACATTGACGATGAAACGTCCGAGGACGTTATAAGTGCGAATAATTGTATTTGTGGGTGTAAAAAGTGATCGGCCAACAGATATTCGTCCAAATCCGAAACCCACGTAAGCTTTCTTGCCCCGTTGCCTAGGAAATATGCGACTATAATTATTTGTTGCCGATAACAATGAACGTCTTCATGTCCTTCTTCTTATCCACCTTTTTTTACAAATTATATAGTAGAAATAAAGGAACATGGGATGGGTGGAGATTGTGGCAAATAAAGGAGAAATTGAAATTATGAATATAGATTTAGAAGAGAAGATCAAGGTTAGAGACAACTTGAGAGATGTCATAGTGTGTTGGAGGATAACATGAATATTGATCGTAAACGCTGAGTTTATAAGAATATAGCTAGATATATCTGGTTGAGGATAGATCTAGGAACGTATGTGAGTGAACACAGTTATGAACTTTCTCTTTCCAATCAAAGCATTGGAGTTATTGCCTAGCTAGAGGACCCCTGACTTGAAAAACATACTGAGTTATATGAAGTTAGCTAGTCTCTTATTTGGTTACTAACTTAGCAGATATAAGAAACAAATTTAACGAAACTTCACACAAACCTTCACAATATAAAATGTACAAAATCAATTACGAAATATACTGTTTTGCTTGTATTTATGAAACAATTCATGTTCCCGATAGAAGTAAGTACTACATCTCAGCTGCGTTTGTATTTATTGAAGTCTGCCGACGGATTTGTGAGCTGTTATTCAATAAGCTGAACGTCTGAAAGTTCCTTTTTATTTTCATGTGAAGTTGGGGTTAGATTGAACCTACAAGGACCAAACTGAAATCTGCACATTATCTCTTGCTGTCCGAACACCAAATTTAATATAAATTATTTTGGTAGTTTCGGAGATGAGTGCCTTCATCTTATGCACTTCGTGCACAAAAGTGCAGAAAAATTACTAATTTCAATGCCTTGTTACCTTTTAAACAAATTAGTCATTTCACGTGTATTCCCGTATGTATTTGACATCTCAGAATTAATGATAAATGGCCTTGTATGTAAAACTATAAACAATTTTCTGTTTCTGTGTGTGTTAGGAACAAAAGTTAATAATAGATACTATCAGGGTTCACATGTTCACATTTTGGCAAATATATTCAGAGTAAACCTCTTGTTAGCTAAGCAGCACCGCTTAGTTCATATTGTTCTACTGCCATATTTATAATCAAATCGTGTAAATGAGTATGTGGAGTTATTTTACCAGAACTTTCAATATGTTAGGTATTTATGACCAAATCTCTCTTAATATGCAAAAGTTTCGGACATGAATATAATTTGTTTTGTAAATATATTTTGGCTCCAAACTAGGAAAAACACTAAAAACATTATTATTGTAATTTAAGGTGCCAAGTAATACTCCATTTCTTGTATAGAGTGACGTTGGTATTAATATCAGCCTTCCAAGATGAAAGATAAATAGAATTCTTAGATAAGATGCTACCATGCAAATGGTCATGAACTTGCGGTGAATAGATCCAGCCCCATTCCCATCTTATTAGACAGTGGGAAATTTAACATTATGTAGGTGATTTAGAAATATAATATTGTAGCATGTAGACCCGTTGGTAAGTAACGACTATTAACAATGCCCACTCTAGGAAACGACCGTAGAATAAGAAAAGTTACGGCAGCTGTTGCTTACTAACGGATTTGCAAACCAGAACGTTTCCTCTACAAGGATGCAGAGGTGTTTTCTATACGGTCCTTCCCGAGGGGTTGTAAGCGGGTCAGATTTTCAGTTTAGTCAATTCCCTAGTGTGGAGGGGGATCGAATACCTCCACCGTCACCCTGCGAGTCGTAGAAGACGACGAAAAGGAAAGTCTCAAATCTGAGGCAGTAAATTGTGGTCGCGAGTCCCACGGGACTCGGACTCGAAAAAGACTGCTCTGGCAAGGGCCAGCAGTATATACAAAAGACAAACCAGTCCTGTCGTCAGAGAGGGCGTCCCACAAAAACAAGACCGTAACTGTCAAAGAGTAATAAATATCTGGTCATGAGCTCACATGGGACTCGATACCAAGCCTTACTGACCGTCAGTCGCAATGTGACATTGACTTAGACTTTGAGTTTAATCAATTGTGAGATATTCGTCAGTCAGTAAGGACGTAAGCAGAAAACATTTGTTAGGATCCGTTACCAGAAAACGGCTGATGAGAACATTCTGAGAAGTGCAAGTATGTATTTTAGTAAACTTCTGAGTTCATGAATTGGCGATGTGAATGTATACAATAAATCCAACTACCAATCCACAGCCCGTCTGTACTCATTCATGCACGTGACAATATAATAAATATTAAAAGCAAAATGTCCACATACTGTAGAAATATTATTGATTATCAGTTTATTTAAAGGTATTTATTCAAGTTAGTAAATTATATAGTATGTAATAAGAAGATGATTAGTGAATTATTTGGAACTATCGTGAATGTAACAGTTCATGAAGTGGCTTATTCTAAGTCCTTTTGATAGAGAGTATGGACATCATAAAAGTACGCATGAAGGATAAATGCTCTCTTCCGAATACAAAATAGGCTACCTGATCACGCGACCGTCACATTCGTTTATGAAGATCTGCTACCGAGCCAGGTTTCATAGGGCTTCCAAGCACAGAATTTTGCACTGAATATGAATTATCAGTTGGGTAGGGTCTGAATGGACGTCGTCATGATATTTTCTAAGGCTCTAACACTCCCCAGAAAGCTGAAGGAATTCGCGAATATCCCATGGAATCAACCCAAGTAACTAACAAACTGCCGGTCATGTTAGCCGAGCGGTCTAAGGCATGTACTGTCTTTGCTCGCTTGGAAACCGGGATCGTGGGTTCGAATCCTACTCAGGGCATGGATGTTTAGTTTGTGTGTGTGCGTTTTCTGTGTTTGTGTACAGGTAGAGGTTTGCGACGAGGTGATGAACCGCCCAAGGAGTCCTACCGAATGTCTAAAATCTAGAAAAACCGAAGTGAACGGAGAAGTTCATGGAGGTAGGCCTAGGCCCACTGGAGCTGTAGTGCCAAGGAAAAAACTAACAAACTATTAATTCCAAGAAGCAAAGTCCTTCTAATGAAATAAACAGTCGATCAACAAGTTCAGAAATTCTCAATCCTTTGTGTAACCTGGAGGATCATTACCATATTCGCAGAAGCCTCCGACACTGTTTCCTCAAGATCGGTTTTTATCCTCCTTTTCTCGGTATTGCTTGGGCATTGCCCATCATCCGGTATCCCAAAGAATACTGAAGAACACAATGTTTCGGAAACTGGATCTATTTCCGTCTTCAAGTAAAGGAGTGTGAGATACCTACGTATTGGGTCCATTATACAGAGCTAACTTCTGTCTTTGGGCCCATGAGGTTAAATTTTCCTAACAGACCCACCAAAGTAAGTGTCTCCTGCTAACTCAACTGAGGGCGGAAACAGATATACTTTCCGAAACGTTGTGTCACCTAGAGCTACTTAGAACACCGGACGATGGACAAAGTGTAAAGATCCAGGAATCCCGAGCGTTATAACATATTGTCAGCACCCTTTAGAATCCTCTCCCAATTTCCCTATTTTGAAAAAATACATAATGCACACTTTAAAAACACACAGTATATTCAGTCCTCAGTGAAACTATTTTCTTTTTTCTTTTTTCTCCTTACGACATGTTTTGGCCTCAAAAGGCCATCGTGCGGTGTTTTGTCTATGCCAAAACTGTCGCACTGTACGTGCACGTATAAAATAATATAAAATGTTCAGTTATTTGTACATGTGCAAATGCGATGTTTCTTGTTTAATCTACTTAATGTACACTCGATATTTCCATTAATGCCATTTTGGTTTGAAATTTATTAAAATTTCTTAACATTATATAATTCTTGCACCTCTATTAGGGGCGTTCTCCTCTTGTCCAAATGATGTAGTTCTATGCTGCGGCTTGGTGTTCATGTGTCTCTTCTGTTCGTAAGCCCTTTCTTTGTATCATCAGTTGTTTCTAGTTGTATGTTGTTCCTTGCCCTTGCGTATGATGGATTTACCCTTTGGGTGGCTTGACCGCGCCATAGCTCAAGCGATTAATCTCTGGCTTCCCATCGCTGTGGCCCGGGTTCAATCCCGGGTCTGGTCATGTGGGATTTGTGGTGGACAAAATGGCGCTGGGGCAGGTTTTCTCTGAGTACTTCGGTTTCCCCTGCCAATCTTCATTCCACCAATTGCTCCACAATCACCCTCACCTATAAAATGGGGCTGGTACAATAGGCCAGAAGTGGCCATAGTACAAGGGACTTAGTCCCACCCCACTAGCAATAAAGAAAATACCTCTTGGATGTGTACCCCTATATTCTTTCTTTTTCTTTACAGTCCGTATCGACGCGGCCAGCATCGTAACAAAGGAAAGTGGGTCATTAGTTCTTCCCAGAACTACTTGTAATATTGTCATCTCACCTACACCTAAGATTTCTAAATGTTTCTTCCCTTCACGTTTTCCGGCCAAAATCTTGTATGCGTTCTCATGTTTCGTTCATATTTTATACTTCTTTGTCCTTTTGAAATCAATGACCCTAATATTGTTAGGTGAACAGTTCAAATTATGAAGCTCCTCAACATTCACTTTACGTAGTGGAGCCGGTATGGGGATCGGCATTCGTGTATTGACCCTTCGAGCGACAAGCAGGAACGGTAACAACGCTAGTGCGTATTCCGTTAAATTTATATAAATTTGCTTATTTCTGAATCCTCTTTGTTCTTGCAAAGATGGAAGTAAAAAGAATGGTCACATTGAAATTTAAAATATTGGTGAACTTGTTCTCAAATTTAATAAAAATATTGTTAATGTTATATTTTAGCGTCCTGTTGCACTGATTTATTTTGTCCATGATTTATTCTAACCGTCTTACAGTGCATACATTTATTCACCTTACTCTTCTCTCTTGTACAACATGTTTCAGTACAAAAGTGCCATCTTCAGGTGCTTTTCGATGTGCGTCGAACTACTTCATTGCATTCCCTGTTGTCTTTATACTAAAATATATATTCATCATATATACTAATAAATTTTAAATATTAAAAATATTTTTAATATTTAAAATTTATCAATATATATGAGTTGTTAAATAAACCAATTAACGATCTCTATGGCGTATTCAGTAACGAAACACGTTACAATATATTTTAGTATAAAGACAACAGGGCATGCAATGAAGTAGTTTGACGTACATCGAAAAGCACCTGAAGATGGCACTTTTATGCTGAAACATGTAGTACCAGAGAGAAGAGTAAGGTGAATAAATGTATGCAGTGTAAGACGGTTAGAATAAATCATGGACAAAAAAAATATCGTTAACCATAAACTGTCTCAGAATCCGTCCTTTGCGTAACATATGTAATTCTGAACTACGTGATTATAGAATCTGAGTGGCTGTCGTACAAATGGAAGTGAATAAAGCAGCCGTAATTTGAAATTTCCCTGTAGAACTACATAGCAAATCGAGATAAGCTACGAGATGTAACTCTACATACTGTGCGCAGACAGAGATGGATATAGAGATGAAACGCTCGTTTGTTAATTAAATCACTTCCAGGCCAAAGAAAAGCGAAACTGAGGTGACAGATTGTACGGAACTGAAGACATGAATCTGAAATCGTAAATCCGAAATGTGCGTGTCAGCGAGATAGAACGAAGAGACTGCAAGGTACCGCTCATTGCCTGCAGCTGAGGCGCAGTAACTTAATGTTTAGAGGTTTGTCTCAGGCCTTACTCATCACTTGGCGCTGGTTTTCGTTTGATGCAAGGAGCAGAAGCAACCGCCTTATTTCGTAGCGTAGGGTCACATTGATTAATAACGAAATATCCTATACGATTTGAAATTTAAATATTTAAAAAATTCATTGAAATAGAACACGAAATTCAGCAATTTACAAATAAGAGTGAAATTTTTTATCCACCTCGGATAGCCCCGGAAGAAGAAAACATTTGGAATATTAGGAGTTATTAGAGGGACAGTGTCAGAATGAATCTTGGATATCTAATTTTCCAACTCTTGTAAACACGATAATAAAATTTTGGGCTCCATAAAGTTTTCTAAATATTTTGAGTAGCTGAGCGACTATTAGCTCTAAAGAAGGACTCTGCTTTACATAGGCGAGAAGTTACGAACAATGATCTCGATTCAGCTGGCTGTGAATAAAGCACAATGTGTGTTTTCCTGAGCGTAATTATTAACCATACAATATCAGCTGAAAATGTATTGATTTTCCATAATGCAAGAAGCAATCTCCGGGTACTGCATTTCTGTCCTCAGGTGTCATTTATTGTATAAATCTATTGTCACGTGTACGGGGTTTGTGTGGCTAATAATAATTGGTTCTGAATTTGATGATTGGTTTTAGTGGCACTTCTTTACAATTACAGTTGATTATCACAGCTCAGATATTGAACTCCATCTTGAAGACATTTGTCTGACGAATCTCTCAGTAATCTCGGGCTGATCTCTGCTCTGCCTCACTCAGAATCCCTCTTCTTCTTGAATTCACGAATTCACTCCTTTTATTATTTCCAAGAGGGCCGCATAGAAGACATCGTATCGAACAGTTAATTGTCCTTTGTTGTTCCAGTTGTTACCACGAGAAGGCCTTTGTTAACATTCGTTGCGGCGGGAACAGGTATTTACCTAGCCGTTGCCTAGCAAATAATCATATTTGCTTCTGTTATTGTTCCGGATTTTAGCGTCAGTTCAGATTAAATTTCCATGTTATTGTTTGTGTTTTTACGACTTTTAGTAAAGATTCATGCAGACCAATCTAATATACGCGTGGTTAGAAATGCTATGAAGTATTATAGTAGAGGTTAGAGGGGACAATTACCGCCCGGCTGGTAATAAGGCCACCAGTATTTATTGCAAACAGTTGCAAAAATATCATAGAGTTCGACGTTCAGTTGATGTGAACACTCTATCGCGTCCATCAGCTATCAATGTCACCTTAAACCCGTCGAGATCTGTCTCAATAAGCTGCAAGAACTCGAAAAGTTATCGCGTGTCAATTGCTTAGTCCATTTTGTGACGCCCGAATATTCGCGAGGTCACAAGTTATGAATCTCAGTGTTACAAAAAAGGTTTTACGTAACTGGATGCCGTGTCTAGTGTCCTTTCTGGAAAGGACATCACGAGGCTCATTTATTTGATTTCATTAACTTCACACAGCGGTGAGCTAGAACACTACAGTTAGTGTAATACCGCAATTATCGACTGGGCTAATAACGCTACCCATTTTATTCTGCGATTTATCAAGTTTTAAGTGAAAACAGATGAAAGCCACATTTTCGTTAACGATATTAATTTCTTTAGAACAACATACTCTGTCTTATGTGTTGATGTCTTCAAGTTACACTCTTTCCATTGCTCTTTCCATCAAATACCTATCATCCTTCCATTGCCCTTTTCAATTTTTATTTTAGAATTTTAGCCTGAAAATCTTGTAGTATTCTTTTGAGAACAAGATGGAAATCATTCAGACATGTCAAGGCAGAGTGATCAAAAGCATCTCTAAAGTTTGCCGCGTCTGCTCTAAATTCATGGAATCTCCTTGAACTGTATTCAAGATATGTGGTATTCTTCGCAGGACACTTCGTGACTGGCTTAGTCGAAAGGGGTCGTCTCTGAAGAAACCTGGAAGAAATTCAGTCTTGCCACCAATTGCTGAAAAACTACTCTACAAAAGAAACCTCGGTGTACAACAAGTTAGTTTTGGAATTACACTAAATCAAATTCGCTGGTTTCCTGTTTAAATACGCAAGGGACACAGAATTTAGGGTCCGTGGAAAGGTTCCGTTTCCTCATTGAGAAGGAAAAGAGGCTTAACTCTGAGGAAAGAAGAAGGCTTCAGCTCTGGCCGACTGATATTTAGCAGAGAAACTCGACAGGATTTCTTCAGATTCTAAGGCAAACAATCGACGTTATGAAGTTGCACAAATCACTTCATTTAATACACGACGTGGACGAGATATGGCTTAAACTGACTTGCAATTCAGGTAATCAGAAGCTCTTGGTTGTAAAAGGCAGTAAAAATTTATAGTGCTACTAGTGGGGAGAAAGGGTAACTGTGATAACAGTGGCCTTCATGATTTCAGGTGGAAGCAAGTGGATTCTAACCAATGGTTCTGTGAAAGGTAAAGTAAAGAAGGATTTCAGTTTAAATAATTTTGTTGCTGGTACCTTTATTCCTAAAATAAATTTTCATCTGTATAAACTTTATTTGAATAAAACAACTTTGAATAGGCCTGGAGTTAATACTCGGCCTGTTTTGTAATGTCATTTTCCTTTTGTTAAATTCACATCCTCTTTGTGCGTCTCTGAAGTTGTGAAGGTTGCAGCTCCCTAAAATACTAAGGTTTCGTTATTTCTGACAAACACTTCGGAAACAATGACTGATATACTGAATTGGTGGCGTTCTTTGCCCCTTTATCCAATTTGTTCCAACGCTCACACCGCGTTTCAATAACAATGAGACCTAGCTGCATTTTTCTGGGAATGTAACTCGCCTCACACAGCTTGAGCCGTGGCCTCAAACTTCCCTATGTTTTTAACCAACGTCTGAATGCCTTTCTATGGGTTAATTTGTCTGATGGTTTTGGCGATCCAAGAAACTGCTGTTTTACATTCTGGATCCCGGATTATTTTCCCAGTTTCCTTAATCTCCGCTTATGTTTTAGCAGACCCTCCCGACTATGTAGATCCTTGTTAAAGTCCGAGAGTGTACTTTTGCTTGCTGATATCCTGTACGCCTACGCTATAGATGCAGTTAACTGAACTGAACTCGGTCGATCGAGCCATATAGCCTCGGAGCTGGCCCACAAAGAACACATCTTGCAACATGTCTTCTATCGTTGCGTGATGTCATCGGGGAGGTGCCGCTTCTCTCTGTTGCGTGTGTAAGGGCCATTACCTAGCAACGGGTCTACATGCTACAATATTAAGGCTCTAAATTTCCCATTATACCAATCCTTGGGTGAGAGACGACTTAAATGGAACATTTTGTGAAATGAGAATTGACAGGGGAAGTCGAAGTACAAGGATAAAACTTGCCCGAGTCCCAGTTTTGCATAAAAGAATCACTAGTAAACGGATCTGGTATTGAACCCCAGTCGATGCAGTGGTAAGAAGGAGGCTAACTTCTTGAAATATGACACGGTCTTCATTGTAGTTTACTTAAAAAAAACTTTGGTGAAGTAGATACGATTTTTAAATTACTGTGTAGAACTACGTGTTGTAGAAAGGTTTAACAGAACAAAACAGTTTGAAATATCCCCACGCATATTTCAAGAACTTAGTCTTTCTCCTTGTAACTTAAGAGTTAACCTATAATATATTTCCATTCCCAGCTAAGAAGTCCATAAAAATTTCCAAGTAATATTATGCATTGCTAGGGAAATAACTTATCGCTGTAAAGGGCAAAGAACACAAGCTTAGAAATGGTATTTAAGATGGTGGGCTCTTTAACTTCGCTTTTCCACAATGCATGATTGTCGGAACGGCATAGACAAAGGTTTGCAGGGAAGTATGAAATTGTTCCGAGAATGCGATACTAGGTACAGTGTTGGAGAAGAAGCCAGTAACCACGAATATTTTACTCAAGCAGACGTCATCCCGACGCATAAATTAACTTGGAGTGGAGTTCTACATATTTTCCTAAATGCACTCTATTACATAATGCACAATGTATTCGCCCTGAATACATCCTATTTTTTATAAAATCCATTGCTCTAGATATTGTCACGTGATTGAGTGTGACTATGAACAGGGTTTTTGGTCGATAATCTGATTAATTGGACTCTTAGAGAACCGTGACTACAAGTAATTATAGCCGTTCCACTTTACAGTTCAATATAGCACATAGCCTCGCAGCCTTCTGTGCCTTGACCGGTCCTCTGGTATCGGCTTCCAGCGAGAGACGTTCCCTTTCCTCTGGGTTTCCAAACTGTCCCGTGTCTCTGCTAGAGCAAACGCTCGACAAACTAACTAACTAACTAACTAAGATGTGTAAAGTATGGAATGTATCTTCTACACAACAACAATCAGTATTCAAAACAAAGAAGATACTGCTGCATCAACATTTGCTTGTATTAGGTTTACTAAAGACGCAACATATTTCGACCCTTACACGGGTCATCTTCAGGCGTACAATGTACAAGTCTGAGCTGTTGAATTGCAACCAATTATCATTTTATTCATCGAATAAGGATTCTTATTGTATCTTGAAAATTAAATTCGAAAAATGCATAACAAATCCTCAGTGAAATTTAAAGATATAACCTTTAAATAAAAGTTATATTAAAATTACAGGCGTGAAGAAAATTAAAACATTAAAACAAGAGAACAAAAATTAAGACATGACAAACTGAAANAGTAAACTGGCGGTAAACCGCCAGCCTTACAGTAACTCTGATTCGTAGAACGTAGTTGCCATCGTTTCGTTACTGCATTGCCAGTCACGTGGTTAGGTGCATTAACATTACCTACACTACCTACACTACACTACTTACACTACGAAAGTGGCCTACATTACTTCAGTTAAGAATGTTTTGTAGGACTTACCATTTCAACCTACTATAACATCTTCATGTGCAACAGAATGAATAAAATATTTTGACTGGAGCATCTTTAAATTATTTTTAATATAAAAGTAACTTCATAAATATATAGTAAATATTTCTTGGGATTCTTAACTATACTCACTTCAGTTTTTGACTCTGCGAACTTCGCAGTTTCTCGGATACTGTGTTGGGTTTTCAAAGAAAATTTCGATGGAGTTACAGCGGCGTCATATAATAAACTCCCTATTAAACCTTGCAAAAGGTAAAACCAAAGGTTGCTACGATTTTACGTTGTGCGCACAGTACCGCTTATATGCCAGCTATGAAATGTGGCTCGAGTTTCAGAATTAGTTGTTTCGATAATCGTATTTCCGCAAGACTTATAGTACCGAGAAAATACAATGAATATTTGTGTAGTGTCAATTATTTGTTCTACAACAGAGACCTCATCCTTAGTTGCAACAAAATAATATCATTGTCGCCTTATGATCATTTAATGTAACGCTGGTTTCTACATTCAGCAATACAAGATAATATTGTGAAACTTTTTCAGCACCGAAAAATATTTTATGCTGTGTAATATCTATGAAGAATTGGTACACATTTAAAACGGTCCGCTTTTTCTCACTCCCGATACCACATTTTCCCAATCCTTCTGCTTCATTGGCCTTCCAACGACTGAGGACTTCTCAGAATGGACCTCCATATCACCAAGCAGAGTTCAACAGTTTAACGCAAGGCGTAACATGCAATGGATATTATGAGAATGTGAAAAATTGATAGAAGATCAAAATTCACTGCATAAAAACACCAAGGAATAAAGCTTATGTGACTGTTTTTTCCGAAAATGCAGACAATCCTGAACTTGCAGCTTAGTATAGCTGGCGATTCAGCATTTGAAGTATAGAGGTGCATGGTAAGTGGACTCTGTCCTTGACCTTGAAGCTTCTAATTCAGTTGCTGGCAGTGTAAATAGATTTAAATTTGTTTTCTTTTTTCCACTTAATTTGTACCTTTATACAAATGTGGGTTACACATTCACTACCCCATACTCCTTCATGGCGTAGTGCTTAATTAGTTGAGTACAACTTTATGCATATTTGTAACTCTGTAGCTGAAGCTGCTGATCTAGTCCAGTAATCTGTACACATTACTTTTTTCACCTACTTTCCGTAGCTGCATACAATCAAAAATAAATCTATTTATTTTATTCTTGCAGAATTTTGTTGATACAATCATTCACAACGGCTGGCGAGGCCCTGCATTCCCATCACACTCTTTCATTAATATTTATAAAAATTCATTCAATTAGTTTTCTAGATCCTGTCTGACTTCGTTATCGACAGTAGTACTCAGCAATATTCAAATAATTAGTCACCCCACTTGCGTGTTTGTATGTATTTCCTCTAGATCCATTTCTCACTCACTCATGGAGCTGAGCCCTTCTGGAGAAGCCGTCAATTCTGCATCTACTCAAGAACTTCCCAGGATTTTATGAAATCCGAAGGTTCATTACCGTGTTCACAAGAGCTCTCCACTTGTCCCTATTCTGAGCCAGATGAATCCCATCAATACGATCCCATCTTTCTAAGATCCTTTTTAATATTTTCCACCCACCTACACCTTTGTCTTCCAAGTCGTTTCCTTCTATCTGGCTTTCCTACCAATATCTTATATGCATTCCTCGTCTCCCCCATTCGTGCTATATGACCTGCCCACCTCATTGTCCTTGACTTGATCATTCTAATTATACCTGGAGAAGAGTACAAGTTATGAAGCTCCTCATTATGCAGTTTCACCAACCTCCTGTCACTTCTTCCCTCTTCGGTCCAAATATTCTCCTCAACACTCTGTTCTCAAACACCCTCAGTCTATGTTCCTCTCTTAATGTCAGAGACCACGTTTCACACTCATACAGAATCACAGGCAAAATTATAGTTCTGTATATTCTAATTTTTATATTTTTAGACAGCAGACAAGAAGAAAAAAAGGTTCTAAACTGAACGGTATCAAACATTATCCGAGTTCAATCTTCTCTTAATTTCCTCCTGGATCAGGTTTTGATTTGTTATCGTTGTTCCCAAATGATAAAAATGGCTTAAAATAAGTAATTACATTTGTGATTCATACGAATAAATTATGATCACGTTCGTTCATGTTCGATGCATAAATTCTGAAAATATATAACTGGACTTTTTATTTTGCCATTAAACAGTGACCCGTCTTTCTCCGGGGCTAAATAACGTCGATTTTAATGGTAATAATGATTGAATAGTGGATAAGTTGATTAAATAAAGGACAGAAACACGTGAGAATACAGAACATCCCTGCCGATTCCTGCGTATTTGTCAGGCATAAATCGAATATGACCTCTCCGTGTTGAAATGACCCCGTCACTGAAACCTCGCAGAGTCTCTGGTACAAAATCTGAGGCAGTTTCTCTAAGATTTGTTTCTTATTACGATACCATCTGCTCTTGGTCTCCCAAATGATCCCTTCCCTCGAGTTTCAAGAAGAACATCTCGCCTCTCTCGAATGCGTGCTACATGCCCCATCCAAATCAGAGTATATTTATTCTCTGTGTAATCCCGTGTCTGGTCAAGTGGGATTTGTGGTGGACAAAGTGGCGCTAGGCGGGTTTTCTCCGAATATTTCGGTTTCCCCTGCAAATCTTTATTCAAACAAATTCTCCATCATCATAATCACCCGGAGCAGGTACAATAGGCCAATCAGTGGCCGCCGTGCCGAGTGGACCCAGCTGGACTCCACCCCCCACTAGCGAATACAGAGAATATTCTCTGTGTATTTCAACAAATAAAGCATAACTCCATTCTCTGTTCTACCCTTATAATTCATTACTCTGTGTGTAGTGGATTCGTTTTTGCGATAAATTATAATCTTTGTCAATGACAGAAGCAAAGTTTCGGAGAAGGGTTTTGAAATATTTGTACGTCAAAATGGTGTGTAACTTTCCAGTCTTGTTTATTTATACTTGTACGTTTCTGCAGGAGGGCTTCGAGGCTCTATAAAACATCCGCAGAGTGATTGCGTCGCAGGAGTTCGAGTTAGCGGTGAAACATCTCCGCATTGTGATGGATCCAGTGCGCCCTCCTCAAAGTGTTACATTTGTCATGCGGACTGTGGCCTGTCGAGTGGGATAGCTTTCAGCTAACTCATTTTCTCTTTCTCTGGGTCTAAACTTCTCTCCACTTTAATTCCGCTCAGCGTCGTACTGGATAAAGTGGTTGGTCTTTCCACAGTGGCCGAACTCCAGGGTAAAACCCACCAAGTTGAATGTTTACTATTCAGAACATCCAGAGCTCTGTTCTTCGTCCTGACGCAGGCTATTCTGCCGCAGGTTTCAGTAATTTCCCTCAATTACCGAAAACCGAATTACGAAAAAGTGCCTGAAAATGTGCCGTGAAACTTCCTTCCAAAATCTTTCCAATTTATCATACTTATCTGTGAGATGTGAGCCTAAACGTCTGCTCTGACTTGTATAAACGTTATATTTCCTACGTTTTACCAGATTTGAGGATTATTTCTTGAAATCTTCTTTTCGTTAAAACATAAATGAGAGATTTCTGGCAATATATTGTGGTATATTTGTTCAAAGGAAAACCTCAGAAGCCAGCGAGACAGCCGTTGATAGGAAACGGCTCTGAAAATATGCCTTTGCTTGGCAAAATCTTCGAAAATACTAGGTGATACCGGAGCCATCACTAAGCAACATACCAATACAATGATGGATGAATTGTTTCCTGTGTGGTCCGTGCCAAGGATATATAATGAGGTAGTCACGTTTACGACCATTCAAGTGACTAAGCTGCCATTGTAGCATAAGCTACGTAAGATAGGCATGATCTTCTCCGTAAAGCCTGTACTGACAGAAGACTTGTATGTAGTGCCAAAGGGAGAATTTTAAATAACATGCTATATGTACGAGTGTACACTTGAGGAATGGCCAAGCATGTTCATAAGAGACAAACACATCTTCTCGTCAGAGAGGATGTTACATAAACCGCCAGTCGAAAAGTACTTTGACTTTTACAGTCCGAGTAGAGTTCTAGTCGACAGCCTAGAGAAGAACGTGTAGTCACGTTTAGTTTAAGAGTTCAATAAGTCCGATTACCAATCGAAACCCCGTCTATAATCACTAACATGTGATAATATTATACTCCAAACCCCGTCTATAATCACTAACACGTGATATATTATACATAACAAGGAGGAAGATTTTAATCGAAAAATTTAAGACGTGTTAAAATTGAGGCATCGAGGGCAGTTAAATTTTTTGGGTTCCTTGGACTGGTATTACTTTACGAGTACAGCACTTGCCCTCCTCCACCACATAATACTTCGATGCTTCGACTGATAAGAACCCCCCCCTCAACCCAGATACGGGTGCGTCTTTGAAAGGAAGAACATTCATTCTTATGCTAAACATAAAAAGGCACGTGAACAAAGCAACGTATATTATTTCTATAACCATATGTGTAGTAATCTCATGTTTGGTGAATCCCCTAATCAAGAGAGAGCTAATCAGGAAACGCTGCCGATGCTGACAAACGAAACCGAGCAGACTGCGACGGCCAGGCAGTACCTCATTTTTATTTCTTATACTTAACATCTGTGTGTCAACACGTATAATGAGGTCCTCTATAACGATAAAATATTCCTGTACTTGGAAGTTTGGGATATTGTGTAGGAATTAAATAATTGCAATGAAACGGTTATTTAGCGTCACTGTAAATAAAAACTGTGCATTCAGACAGTACGAACAATTGAAAAGTGTTTAATATTTTCTTTCAACATGAATTTTTCTTCTGGTCCGCCTACACTTCCAAGTAAACCCACCCAGACTTCGAATAACAAATAATCACCCAAACATATTGTAAGAAAAGGTAAAACACATGATAGCACCATTCAATTACAAAGTGACGTTTGTAACTTGTTCCCTCATGCTTACATTGTAATTTGATCACAGAGATGCATATTCAGTCCACTTCATTATTAGCTATATCTCGAAATAATTTCACTTTCACAGAATCTCTGGAACATTTCTAATACTGCTGGCCTTTCACTTTCATCTATGTGACAGATATGGAGTGAGGGTTAGACGTGTTGAGTTTCGATATATTGTGAGGACGGCTTGTGATGTCGTTTTCCAGATACGAAAGCACTCTGGGTTAGTCAAGCCCAAAGACGCATTCCTGCAGTCGTAATATGGTTTTCTTCTTTCCAGCAATGTCCAATTGGACAAGGACATATGTAACAAAAGATGGGATTGTCTCTTCAAACGTTTGTTATGCTACTGTTGTCTTCGATTTTATACCTGTTCGTTTGTCTAATTCTGAGTAATTTCTGAATTTGTGAACTGAAGCAGTAATAGTCTATATGTTCACAAAGCATTGCTGTGAACTCTTTGTTGCAGAAGCTACAATATTAGAGTAATACATTTGATTTCACTTTAATTTTCAAAAACTGAGCCCGGAATATCCGCTACTCTTATTGCCCACACAATCCAGGTACATGTTATTACTACAACCATGATAAACGTTTTAAAAGTCCCCTTTGCGGAATTAATTAATGCCAGTAATTTATAGCAAGCTGAAATGGAAAATGAAATATAATTTTAAAAGCACAGATAGGTCTCGCGCTCACTAAAGTCTAGAATGGTTTTAGCATGTGAGATACAAGAGTGAAACTATCCAAGCTCGTGGCACTGTGCAACCGTCTCTATACAACCTTTAAAACTGACCGCTGAGCTGATAGCCTCATGGAAAGTTTATAGTGTGTTACAATGAAATAAAATATATCATTAAATTGGTTAATTTAAACACCTTTTTATAATTTTCATCTTACTTTTACGACACTTTGTCACCTGCCTCTCTGATAAGATAAGATAAGATAAATCTGACGGTTGTTAATTCGAAATTCTCTTTTGGAGTGGTGTCGGCCTGCTTGAAGCGGAATGTCTGAATATATAGGATTTAATGGGAGGTGTTGTATTGACATCCAGGATATTCGACCCGCCTGAGGCGAGCACCTAATATATGATACTCTTTCCATTCTGTCGTGTCAATAGGATTTTCACAGCTTTTTATCTTTTCCTAAGTTAATCATTTTCTATAGTGAATTTAAAGTTGTGTATCTTCTTTGTGGCAATTGTTGAATAAATTGCTGTTGCTGAAAGCCTACGTGTGTCAGATGAGTCTGTTGAATGAATGTTTCCACTTCCGAAAGTAATTCACTTGTTCACGGGAGGTACAGGTACTTCTAAGGACCACTGTTCCAGTTAAAGCCCATTGGGTTCTCAGGTTATAATTTAAGGTAGCGAAGCGGTGTAAATATAAATTCGTTACCAAGAAACGACTAAGCAAGCAGAAGTTGGAGACTTTCTTTAAGTGTCATGGTTACAGTAATCTTTAGAGTGATATAATTATTTGCAGTTACGGTCTGTGAGTGTCCAGTATATCTCTTCACCAATCCAAACTCCATCTATAAACACAAAAACACGTGACAATACGTTCATTCCCAGCTCAGCTCTTTGGAAAGAATTAGTCTCTCTTACTGACTCTGTGACCTTGTTCGTTTCCAGTGGGGCACCTAAGTGTGAAGCTTTCCTCTTCGCACCTCAAAATGGGAAGAAGCTCCACAAATACTGTATTTCAAGAGGCTAAAGACAACAGGTATTTGCCAAAACAGTATTCTTGCTCAAGGCTGTATATCGGCGTTCGAACAGAGTAATAATAAGCAGAGGCTGAATGTACTCACTGCCTGCCTTTAGTCATTAACCTAATCTTTTATGTTTGTATTTCTCACTGGTTGAAATGCTTATATGCCGTATTTATTGATCGAGATTCTTGAATGGCAGTCATGTGGATATTAAGTTGCTTCTGAAACATCAACTCCTTTTTTTTAAATCCAAAGCTATTAGGACGACAAGATTGTTTGTCCCGGAAAAGACTGAGGGCTGCATTCGTTCCTGGCTTCAGTTTTATCCACTCCAGCTCCCAGATACTGGGCAATGACTTGGACTTATGAATCCCGGAACACAGGAAAGAAACTGGCATTGTCTTCCGTTTCGATATTCTATTTGTGCTAAAGCTCAGGTTTCTCTGGAAGCTCCAGTTCCACCAGGAAATGTCTAATCGATCTCGAACTCTTATCTTTGAGGGCAGATTCACCATTTGTATTTTGATTATTCTGCAAGTAAGACATTCGATAACAACAATTTCTGCCTTGTGATTATTTCAGTGAATCATTAACGGTGCTGCATGTCGTCTTCTCTTCTTCCATAACTTCGTTTTTTAAAGGTGATTTGTCCTCGTATCTGCGCATGGAATTTATATTTAAACATAATAAAATCTATCAATATCATTTTCCTTTCTAATTTTCAAAGGATTTCTGTACCGAAATAAAAGCATGCGATTTTCAAGCCACTTTAATTTCGTCGAATTGCATCACATATTATTCTTTTCAATCTTCTGTCCTGTAGAATTCTTTGTAACAAGGATTTTTTTTATTTGATATTAATCTGCGTAAATATCTTTTTATTCGCCTTGTGAAACTTTCAAGAATTCCTCCATAATTTTCTTATTTCTTTAGCGAGTGTTACAAGATATTGCATGATTTCCGACATTCGACAGGAAATGGCACACGAAACTTCAAAATCTAATTCAAGGAGGCATAACACCTTTCGGTAAATAATGTTTCATATTTGTGTGCGTATGCAACTGAATTTTCCTTCCAAAGGACGGCCGGCGCATAAGGTTGACAATCTCACTGTCATCTGTGAGCTGATTTCTTGAGAAAATGTGGGAGCCTCGACGTCTCACAACCATATAAGCCTCTACGGCCTGCTACGGTTATGTTCTGTATTATAAACGGGCATGGATGTAATCAGTTGCGCTTAGGTTTTAATGAGAGGAAGTTATTTTAATCACATTATTCCATTTCAAACTTGTTGTTTACCTTGTCTCTCCGTTTCTCCCCTTGTCCGGTCGCCTGAAGATGTGAACTAAAGAACGCATGTAGTGCTGATAATGTCCAACTGTCTGTCCGAGTAAATAAATACGAGAACGGCTGGACGGATTTATGAATTTGGTATCAATATTACGTCATTACTAGCACTGGCATTTACGCTTATGTTTACATGAATCGGCTTTAATGATGTGATGCACTTCCGTTAAGTCACAATGGCCACATAAAATGTGGTTCACACTGATCACTAATAAGTAATATACATATCTCAGTTGGTCGAAGTGTTGAGTGGCTGTTAACTCAGTAATTTTGCGGGGCGCAGATTCTGCGTCCTACCACTTGGAAAGACTGGGAACGGAATCCGTGTAGAAGTGACCTGTTCTGAGACAGTAGACACCTCAAGGTCTCCAGCTTCCGTCACAAATCGCCTCCCTCGAGATCCTCCAATGGCTCATTTCAAAATCTAGGAGGTCACGACACTCTTACATTGCCCAGTCTGTTACCTTTCTCAAGGAAATCTCGGCCTCAAGCTCTCAACAACACAATAGACAGGCCCTTGATGGATAATCCCGACTATGTGTCTTAGATACACGTACCAACGCATTGTATATAGGCGTGACAAACAACACTACTGAGGCGTATATTACCGCATTTGACGGCGACGTTTATCGCTAAAGCTAAGCGTCTCGGGACATGAGTTTTATACCATTTTTTTCTTTATTTTTAAATGATGAATCACACTATGGTAAGCCTACGATCGAATTTCGTTTCGCCCTATATATATACTGTACATACACATAATACATAAAAATATATACATATATAATACATACACATATTCATATTGAAATATAATTAATATTTCACAGTGCATATATTAGATGTGTAATTTTAAATGCTCTATGCCATATGCATAACTGTACTGGAACTGAGTAAAGACTTAACTGAAAGAAAGAAGTGCTTGATAATTATGATGATGAGTTTGATAATAATAATAATGATTATAATGATAATAATAATGATAGTAATAGTGATGATGGTGGTAATAATAATAATAATAATAATAATAATAATAATAATAATAATAATGAGAAATAATTCTGTGGTGTTTCAATGTCTGAAAATTTAAGCTAATTCAATAATTTCTTGTATTTATAGAAATAAAATACGAGTATGTAGTACATTTTCAGGTAAGCCTGCTATTAGACCTTATCCTGACTCAGTTCAGTCCAGTCCTCAAATTCACGTCTGTTTCGCTAAGATCCGTTTCAGTATTATATCCCACATACACCCGTCTCACAGAATGCCTGCTCCGAACCAATACTCGTATGCATGTCTCGCTTCTCAATAAAGGTAAAGTTGTCCCTGTGCTTAACTAATGCAGTACTAAGCCCTGAAGGCGTGTGGGGAAGTGGATATATAGATCCACAATTTTCTTTACCTCGACATTAGTTATAGGTGAGTGGAATGTCACGCCCAGGCCGCTTTACCCCTGGGGAAAGAACCCCTTCTACCCATTGGATAGGAGCCTGCGTGGGCCCCAGAGCTGGTCTGGCCCACTTGGAGAAGAGAAAATTCTTAACTCTACCATGATTCGAACTCCGATCCCTCCGTCGTCCAGCCCTTAGCTAGTGGCTATACCGATTACGCTTTCCAGCTGCCATCTCACTTCTCCATGCGTACTATATGTCCTGCCCACATTATGCATCTCGATTCATTTACCCTAAAATTATTGGGTGAAAAGCTTATTAAATCTTTAAGGTCCAGTGGTTACTTTATATACTATTTGCTATAATACAATAAACTCTGCATTCTACGTACAGAATATATTTGTATGTTCCGTATGATTTTCACAATAAACAGCAATTGCTTCCCTAAAGAAAACTAACCGGTTGATCTTCGTAGCAGAAACAACATGTTTTCTACGAGGGACGAATTGAATTTTTATATATTTTCTAGAAGAAATTTTATTTCCTGTTACTTCTTTTTATGTCCAAATTGCATAGTAGTAGTAGTAGTAGTAGTAGTAGTAGTAGTAGTAGTAGTAGTAGTAGTAGTAGTAGTAGTAGTAGTAGTAGTAGTAGTAGTAGTAGTAGTAGTAGTAGTAGTTGTTGTTGTTGTTGTTGTTGTTGTTGTTGTTGTTGTTGTTGTAGTGGTTGTGGTAGTGGTAGTGTAGTAGTGGTAGTACTGGTGGTGGTGGCGACAGCAGCAGTAGCTGTGGCGGTGTTGGTGGTTGCAACAATGAGCTACGAAGTTGCAGGGGACCTATATTCCAGGGCCAGTGCGACTGTGGCTTGCATGTCGTCAGCAGCTTAGGCAGAACAGGTCTGATGAAACAGCCGCGGTGTAATCACTCAACTTGATGCTGACTGCAATTTGAATACTAGAACAGCAGCCCTCATTCCTGCTGAAGCAGTGAACTCAACAGCCTGCGCGTGCATAATGTGATTCGTTGTCCATTTATTGACGCCTTTTAGCTGAATTGTTATGCATGCTAACGAGTCCGTACGGAAATCTTATAAACAGAATGTTTCAACTTTCACATATTAAAATTAAATATTTCGGTATTATGATTTTAGCAGAAACGTTTGTCAAGCAGATTTTATTAATCATTTATGCCCACGTACTGTGTTTTATATGTTGGGGAACATGTCGTTATTGTTATTATTATTATTGCTATTATTATCATTTGTTTGTTTACTTTTCTACATTACTGTGTTTTCCCCAGTACTTGCCTGTAATTTGTCTTTGACTTATAATGTGTTTGTCTATAATGTAATTACTTTCATCTACACTGTGCTCTGTCTGTAATTGGCCTTGCGGTAGTTGACTCGGCACATAAAAAATAAAGAATTGAATTGAATTATGGCTCTACAGCCGTTAGTTGGGCCTTGGTCGCTTTCTTTACTTTCTTGATCCCATACACAGTCGGTAGGACTCCTTGGACGGGGGATCAGCCTCTCTCAAGGCCATTACCTAGACACAGAACATCACAAATATAGCATAAACGTACACAATACATTCATGTCATGAGTAGGATTCGAAACCTCGAACTCAACTTTCTATCAAGCGAAGACAATGCGTGCCTTAGAACGCGCGGCCACTGTGATCGTCAACTAGAGAATATGTGGGAGTAAGAAATGAGGCTGGAAAGAATCTTTTTGTACAGAATTTCTTAATTATCAGTTTTTACCAAACATTATTAAGGTGATACAGTAAATCGCTAATTGTATAATGGGAAGTGTGTACACAATTTTTCGAAGTTTTCCATGTAAAGAAAGAAGTCATAGATGTAGATAATGATATGAGACTTAAGGGAATATGGTATGAGGTTGTGATTCGGGTTAAAATATCTGATAAGCGGGTCTACTCTAATGTTGTTCTGAATACACCGGGTGACTGTTGGATATCATAAGCGACTGGAATTTTTTCACAAATCAAGGGGCTGTCAGTTTTTAGTAAGACTCTATTCAGTGATGTTAATCATCATTACCTCGCTTAGGAAAATATTTGCACTGCAACTGTAACATCAAATCCGTACGTACTGTTCCTACTCTTTGGATCGCTTTCGATACTGCGTCTCCCTAAGCCTTGCTGAATTGATGGGCGATTATACCGACCGTGTAAAACGCGACAGTCCATTTATAACGCGGCTGGCCGTTCATCTTTCCTTATGGCATGTCAATAGTCGGTAGGATTGAAATGGCAGAGGGGGAGGGGTTCGTGAACCGGTCTGCGGCAGCGTTGATGTTTCTGCGACCAGACAATGAAACTCTCTCTCTCTCTCTCTCTCTCTAGATAATGACAAAAACGCTATTGGTTGGACGAAAAAAATGTGGTAGGAAGTGAGTTGAGGCTGTAGAGCTAGACAAGGCCTTTTGCGTTTACATAAAATCATCACTCACTTGCTTGTTGAGGGAAGGGTGAGTGTGTGCTGTAAAAATGGAGAACTGGATCCAGTCTGCAAATTGTTAGCTCATAGCGCCCGCCATTCGAAACTGAGTTTGAATGATGTTTACAAACAGCCGTGTTGATGCGGCAGATTATTTCCACACCAGCTAGTTAAATAATTGACAGTTTGGTTATCTATTTCTTCACTAACAAGAAACGCATGTGTTGTGTTCTGAAGGTAAATTTCCCCTGTGTCCGAGCATCGCGATATGGGGGTGTAGAGGAGGAGTGAACGGGAAATTCAGGCATTTTTATCCGCGACACTACATTCATATCAGCGATCAGCTGTGCACTCCGGACTCATTAATCCTCAGAGAAGAGTTAGGACCCCGAGATGGTGTCGACACGATGGCGAAGAAATAACCTGGCTGGAAGTGAACATCGATCATCCAGCCTGTGGAGAGTCACTTTGTTGACTGAGCTACACTTATACTAGGCTAATTCTACTACAGCGATGGGATATATGGAACACTTCGCACTCACGGAGGAAGTAAGGAGTGTATACAAAATGTTGGCCATGGAAATTTTATTTTGGATATATAAGTGTAAGGTGAAGGATAATGAGGAACTAAAATTTACAGAAAAAGAACGGCGATTATGGTATAGACTCCTCTAGCTTATGAGTAGATCCCTCAGATAGTTCTGTCAACACGCCAATATATTTCGGTGCAATATACGCAGCAACTTGGGGCCGCGCCATAGCTCAAGCGGTTAGTCGCTGGCTTTCGACCGAGGCGGCCCGAGTTCGATCCCGGGTCTGGTCAAGTGGGATTTGTGGTGGATAAAGTGGCACTGGGGCAGGTTTTCTCCACGTACTTCGGTTTCCCTTGCCAATCTTCATCCCACCAATTGCTCCACAATCACCCTCACCTATCATCTGGGGCTGGTACAATAGGCCAGAAGTGGCCGCAGTACAAGGGACTTAGTCCCACCCCACTAGCAATAAAAAACAGGGGTTCGATTATTTCCAGGAACAGGAATATTTGTACAACTATTGTATTCTTGGACATTATCAATCGTCTTTCTTATTTAAAATACCATATTTCAGAGTGTGGATTCTCTATTTTCAGGTAAAATCCTACTTATTCAGTAGGGAGCAAACGTCAGAATTGGCCCCTATCTCAGGAACATTTAAGTAAAGGCAGGACATGAATAATGCCCCAAAACACAATAATTGTGTTAATATAATATCTTCACAAATTTTAGGTCTTATTTAGAAATATTTTTGCTCACCAACAAATGCAGATTGGAGATGGGTCTCATCCAGCCCCCAAGGCCACATACACGAAGGCCTTCCGTCGCTTGGGTGAAGATGATCAATGATAAAATTTGTCTTGAAGTTAAAAATAGATGGATTTTTGCTGACATTCCTCTCTTGTTCCGGGACAAACATAACCTTATATTTCACATTATCTGTTGCTAATCATTATGCTTGGTATTATCGATTAACCAAATTCAATATTGAAGCTTCTCAGCATTGTCATTAGACTTAATAAAATCTCTTGCATATGTGCTTTTCTTGGTCCAGTTTTACTAATATAAAATAAAATTTATAATGTGTTCTGAATAAATACATATTTTAATCTACGTTCCTCGTTTGGAAAAAACAAAAATAGGCTTAAGGAATCGCCGTGACGCCTGTGTGCTTTATATAGCCTGAACCTATCTTTATTAGACTTGGTACGTGGGACATGCCATCTGCGCCCATCTCAACGGTGTCCTTCATATATCCCTCCTATCAGTTTTTGTGTCTGTACGTGTATTCCCTACCGTTGCTATGCAACGTTTCGGTAAAAACGTTGCCGCTGTAACGAATGCACGTGTAACAATAGAAGAATTGGACGAGTCGTTCTCTGTGCTGTTCATGTCGTATCAAGGAAAGTAGACGAGTAGTACTTCCCAGAACTTCTTGTTGATGAATTGCTATATGCAGGAGATAAGCTAACTCCTGCATTCACAATTATGCCTCGCTAGACAGGACTCGCCCCGTTATCTGTCTGTCTTTCTATGGCTCTCCAGCCCTTTGTTGGACCTTGGTCGCTTTTTCAGATTCTGAGTCTTTTTACACATTCAGTAGGACTCCTTGGACGGGGAATCAGCCCGTCGCAAGGCCACTACCTGCATACAGGACAGAACAAACACAGAACAAACGCGCATAAAAATCCATGCCTCAAGTGGGATCGAACACATGATCCCAATGTTTTAGCGGGCGGAATCACACCTTTACTACTATAAAGATAACTGTCATTACTTCCGAAGCTGCTCAAAGTATCAGTATAAAAAGGTGGTTGATAGTAAAAAAGTGTGTTTCATTTTTAGCTTCCGGGAACATTTTATGGGAAATATATAATACAAATATAAAAATTAATTGCCGTAACTATTTGTACTGCAGTGTGATATCTGCCTTAATATTCAATAGCTCTTGCATATACCATCTGTAATGCAAAGGTATTATAATTTGACATCTTAAATTTAGGCGCCATCTTGTGATGGGAAACAAATAATTAGAGTGTAATTTATTATAATTAATATTTACGTCACCGATAACACAAGGTACATCAATGTTTTAACACTGGTAGTGTTCCTATTCGTAAGACGAGTTTACATAATTGACTTAGGGTAACAGTGAATGTAAAGTTACAAGCTTATGCATACCTTTCATACACCGAATTTTGTGATTAAATGTAAAAGAGACAAAGAAGGAATGGAAGGAAGAAATAAAGAATGAAAACGTTCCAGAATGCAAAGTAGTATTATGTGGAGAAATGAAGTAAAAGGAAAAAAGGAAAGAAGAAAAAACAACATTGAAAAGAGAAATGAGAAAGCAAACGAGAAAATAAATATGAAAAGAACGCCATATGCTTCTGATGACTTTCTGGATCAAAATAATTTAACGTATGTCGTCATTTCAGCGTTGTTTTCTTGCTCCTTTATTTTTTACAGGCTTCAGTAACCTTCACGAATTGTTACTTTCGTGTGTTTTGCACGCAACTTAAGCATCAAGAGGCACCACCACGCAAACAAACTTAAAAATCACTCTTGTGCTCTGTTAGTCTTACATTCGCTGAGATTTTCCAACTTACTGTTGAATTGTATACCTTCTGGGCTCTCGCTGTGGAAGCTGATTGTTTTCATAGCGAGCCTTCACAGAGAATTATTTTACGATTTACTGAAACTGTTACAAACATCAATCAATATCTCATTTTAAGGAGTATCAAGAGGGAACTGTTTCAGAGCCTGTAACCAGGAAACGAACTGTTTGTATTAGCACATCATATTTGATTATAACTGGTAACTTCCATTTTGGAATTTTTGATCAGGTCACTATCTCTGCTGATTGGTGTTATACTCCGTTCTCACTTCGTTGTTGTAGGTAAGTGACGGTCTATTACTATGTAGTAGATTCCAACCTCTTCCTCACTTTACTCTCCGATTGGTCAGATTTAAAAATAGGGTCGACATCATCTGGCAGTATTTACAGCGCCGTCAAATACCTTAAACCATATTCAAGAAGACGGAGACAGAATCCAGTATCCGAAATATTTTGTGTTTTAAATAAAATCAGGGAGATGGGTAATGTTCAGAAAAAGTAATTGTAGGGAATATACCGTTAAGATGAAGATTTCAGAATCAGACTCACTGAGGTTGGACCTGCCAACCTTGGCGTGTGAAAATTAGCACTGAGGTGAAATATAAATGTACCTACAAAATATATATATTTTTTCCATTGGCACTACAGCCCTCATTTGGGACTAGGCCTACCTCCATGAAATTCTCCGTTTCACTTCGGTTTACTAGATCTTAGACATGCGGTAGGACTCTTTCGGCGGGTGATCAGCTCGTCGCAAGGCCTCTAACTGTACATAAACACAGAAAAACGCACACAAACATCCCTGCCCTGAGTGGGATTCGAACCCACGATCCTGGTTTCGAAGCGAGCGAAGACAGTGCATGCCTTAGACCGCTCGGTTACCGTGACCGGTACAAAATATATACATGAAATATCGCTTCTATACTAACAGTCACAAATGTGTCTACAAATAAAAAGTAGACAGAATTTCTACACATATAACAAGTACTTCAGAAAAACAAAATACAACAAAAATAATAATGGGGTTTACTTTCCGAGTAGCCCTCCTATATGCAAGAGGAAAAGAGGATTCATAAATTCAGCCCGGAACTCAACTGCTTGTAGTTATGATCCCATAACTCAGTGTATTTCGGTAGAATGCGCTGGGAAAGATTCTAGTCTCCTCGTCTGCTCCTCTGTCGAGGAAGTGAAACTGCGTCATCAGGAACACAGAAAGTATTTGGAGCTTATCTCATTTAAACTGAACCTCAGGCTACCCCATAAATCGGTGTAAAGTTTGTCCCTAGGTGATTCCGCAACGTCGCCGCGCTCTTGGGTAATGGTCAGCACTCGTATTACGGCGCTTGTGAGGATGGAAAGCGTCGTCGAGCCGTTTTGGGCGTTCAAAGCAGATAACTCTTCAGGAGAGCAAGAAGATTAGAGCATTTTGTTCCCTCGAGTATATACCCTATGCAAAAGTGTTCTTTATTATTTCATATATATTTCATATATATTGTATACTGAGCCATCCATTGAGGGTACTAACTTCTGTGGCTCATATTGCGTCACATCACAGAAGATAGTACTCCAAAAAAGGTAAAGCTATCCCTTTAACAGGCCGTGGAGGCCCATAGGGTTGTGAGACGTTGAGGCTCCCACATTCTCTAAACAATCGCCTCGCAGGTGATGGTGAGGTTGTCAGCCCCAAAAATTGTTGAGTAACATCTTGAACAATGGTCAATTTCGGTCAGATATGAAAGAAGGCCCCTCGTTGGTGTGGTGAGGGTGTTTGAGTATGCCAAGGACCCTGAGAGCTATACCAGCGGTAGCGTAGCTACTGGCAGGGCCTCCCTTGCTGGACAGGTCAAAGGGTAGGCATCAGACGAAGAGAGACACCGAAAACTGATGCCGGAAGCAGCGTCATCAGCGGCGACTTGAAGCACAGAGAAAATGATGCTCGAGATGGTTCAAGTTCGTATAGCAACAGGCGTGACCAGAGTGGTTTGAATGGCTGTTGTACTGCGATGTGGAAAGCAAATGGAAAAACTACCACATTATCACTTTTCCTGGATAGTCTCTTTCAAAAAACAGAAGATCGCATTAAGTGGAGAAACTGTTTTGGAAGAGGCTGTGGACCTGTCGTCTGACAGATTACTGATGAATGAATGAATATATTGTATTTATTTTTATGTTCATTTATTGTATGCCGAAATATATCCTGGGGGACGAAGGGGTTTGGTGCACCTTTCAGTAATAGTTCTTGATGAAAATGTATTTCTATGATATTGGTCTTTATCAAAATTCTACAAGGCTGTTAAACTTCTTGGAAGTATACCAAAATATTACTTTATCAAAATTCATCCAGCTTTTCTCAAATTGAAATATTCGGGGAGACGGACGGACAAATATAAGTACATCAAAATCTCTTGTATATTCATGCCTTCACTTTTAGTAGGTCGCGCAAAAATCCGTAATAACATTATAAACACCGAACTGCGTAGCCATGGGATACATATTGTCACGTATCGGGGTTTGCGTGACTAACAATAACGGGTTCTGGATTGCATGATTGGATGTATTGGCACTTCTTTACTATTACAGTCAGTTATGACGGCTCAGAACCAATAACTGTCTACGAGTCGCTCCGTTCCTTTCTGGACTTCGAGTGTCTTCTCTTCCACTGTGACGAATGACGAACGAAGGATCACTGTTTATTCTCTCCAATGAACTGAACTAACTCTTTTGTTATTTATGGGCAAACAGAATAAAAGTCACCGTGTCTTACAATTCCTCCGTATTTTGTTTTTCTATGTTTATTCGTGGCAGAGGGAACGTGTTTCCTGAACCGTTGCCTGGCAATGGATTATACCGTGTCTATTCGTTGCAGCGGAATATGCTTGGGGAGCCGTTGGCTAGCAATGGACTTCCGCTCTGGCTCCACTATTCCGGTTTTCAGACGTCATGTCACAATATATTTCCTTCCACTTCGTTAAATATTTTTCCTACAAGAAAATGTTTGAAGTACCTCTAAAATTAATGACGTCAATAATTTATATCATGTACCATATTTTATACATTGATTGATTGTTGAGAATAATCTGTTGATTTTGGTTGTCTTACTCTGTCTGTCTCTGAAGATATATTCCGCTAATTCCACTGTAACCTAGGGAAAATTCTGCCAGACTAGACGGCGTCACATCCCAGACTACAATACTCTTCATACTCATCGCAGCGTAAACCTAGAGCTGCAAGAAAATATGCTAATTTCAATTTCATCAGCATGTACAAGAGGAGTCATAGCAGACCCTGAATACCTAACTTTACAGGAAAAGAGCCTTCTGAGAAGGATAAAGTCGGCGAAAGTTGATTGCTGTGTTCGTAGCAGCTTGATGTTGAGTCAGCTGAATCATGTTCCCACCTTTACGCTTCATTTATTTAGGCTACATTTTAACATTATCATTCCAACTGCATCCACTTCTTCCAAGCGTTCTCATTCTTCCACAATAATTGTACATATATGCGTATCCCATCTTCCTTAGCCGATCCCAGTGGCCGTGCGGTTTGATGCACGAACTGTCTTCGCTCGCTCGAACGCTGGGGTCTTGGGTTCGAATACCACTCAAGGCATGGATGTTTGTGTTCCATTATTCTGTGTTTGTGTAGGTACAGGCATTGCGATGGGCTGATCCACCATCCGAGGAGTGCTACCTACTGTGTATAGATTAAGACTTAATTACTTACTTACTTACTTACTTACTTACTCATGAAGCTGAGCCCTTCTGGACGAGCCGCCAATTCTGCAGCTACTCAAGAATTTCCCAGCATTTCATGGAACCCAAAACATTGAAAAGAAAGGCGGCCAAGGCCCACAAGTGTTACAGAGCTATTGATAGATAGATTTCATCTTCCTCATGTATGCAATAGGTTGATACAGCATCTTATAAAAATTACAGGCCAATAACTCTTTAAGCCGTCACGTTAAACCGCAGGCAGATACAGTAACTCATGTATATGACGCATACAGACAACATCCACTGCAACGCAACCGTTCCCTCCGCGTCCTTCCGCTTTTGGCATGTAAACAGAATGAAGACCGTGATGCCTACGGATGACGTCAGCCGCAGTGGTCGGAGTTAAGTGAACCTTGATGTTTCCAGTCATGAAAATGAAGCTGGGCAGACAATGTGCCTTTCTTGGGGAACAGTGTGCGTGTGTTTGTACTGTTATTACAGTCCTACGCATATATTTGGAGGCTACAGAGGCCTTTGTGGTTGGTAAGTCAGTTCATTATGCAGTGATCATGATGTTCCTTTATGTATAAATCAGGTAATATATGGAGGGACTCAGATTATCACGAATGAAATGGAAGAGCGACACACGAAACTATATGAGAAGTACACTCTTACATTGTCGTAGCTACATTCCACATTTCCTTACACACAACTACTTCGCCGGCAACGAAAACAGTTTTATTTAACTACATAAAATATAAATCGGACAGTGTACATATTCATTCTTCCTTTCCACATCATGCCTTCTCTCTAATTTTTTCTTCCTTTCGTACAGCTCTACAGCCCATACCATGAGATCGTTTTCTCCAAGATCCAACCTAATATTATCCTCCCAGACACATGAAGGTCTTCCTTTCGGTCGCTTTCCTGCTGGCTTTCTCGCCGAAAGCTTATATGCCTTTCCCTTCGCCCCCATGCGTGCTACATGCCCTGTCCATCTAATCGTTGACTTTTCACAACTTATATTTTTCATCGATATTTTATAAAGAGTATAGGTTATGAAGCTCCTCATTGTGCAGTTTTCTCCAACCTCCCACTATTAATCCCTTGTTGGAACAAATATTCTACTCAGAAATCTGTTCGCAGAGACCTTCAGTCTATTCCGTTCCCTAAATATCGGAGGTTTCCTCTCATACACTCACAAAACCACAGGCAAAATTATAGTTTTGGATATTTTAATTTATACGTTCTTAGACAGCAGGCGAGAAGACAGAATATTCTGAACTGAATAGCCGCATGTATTGCCCTAATTTAATCTGGTCTTAAATTGGTTACGAATTAAATATTGATCTGTTACTGTTTTCCCTAAAGATGTGAACTTTCTACATTTTGAAAGCATATGTCAGCTATCTTTATATCATCCCCGCGCTATGATGTTAAAGGTGAATACGTCACAAATAATTGCGCTTGTAATCTTGGCATCACCTCGGGAGAAACTATGTATGGTTTCTTGAAGTAAGTTTTATAAAACAATATCTTCAGTTTTTAGTTATTAACCCATCCGGTAGCGTAGCTGTTTCAGCCACTATGCTACAAGCCGGAAGGTCACGGGTTCAAGTCCCGATGAGGTCATTGCATTTTTTCAATTGACCTAATCCTTCCAGCCGCACTATATCCCTGGGGTCAACTCAGCCTCTAACAGAAATGAGTACCAGAAGTATTCTTGGGGGTTAAGGGCGGCCGGTGCGTAAGACTGACAACCCTGCCGCCATATGTGAGCCGATTGTCTACAATATGTGGAACCTCAACAGCTCAACCTATGGGCCCTACGGTCTGGTACAGGGATATCTTTACTTTTACTTTACTTTTGGATATCAACCTGTTCACGCCACTAGTCATTAGTATATCTAATGAGTAATTAGCACTTTAGCTTATAGAATTATGTAATATTCAGATTGCTAAAATTGAAATAAATAGAAAAACTTTACTTTTAACCCATACACTGTAGATCGCCTCTGATGTAATATGTAACTGTAAACTGTATCCTTCCTTTTGCTCCAGATATCCTGCACGATTATGCAACTTCGAGTAAGTTTCTCACTTAAGGAAAGGACGTTGGATGAGGATGTCTTCTGACTAAAATATTTGGACACAAGAGGGGAGTGTAACAGAGATTAGGGAAAAGTGCAGAATGAGCAAGTTCACAATTTGTATTCTTCACAAAACATTGCTCAGATTATCAAGTCAAAAAGAGTTATATTGCGGGACATATAACACTCATGGGGGAGGTGAATAATGCAAATTGGATTCCGATTGGGAGAACTTAATTGGATAGAATATCTCGGAAAATTTTGAGAAGGCCGAAACAGATATCTTAAAAGAAATGAGATATCGAGTAACATGAATTCATCTTGCTTATGACAGGGACAAGTGGCGGCTTCTTGTGGGCATTTTCGTGAAATTAGGTAGGGTTAAAGAAGGGAATTCCTTTACTAAGGGAGCAACTATCAGCTTCTCAAGAAAAACTCTGCTATAGAGAATTAGTTATACCTCCCGTCACATTATTACATAGACTGATAAACTAGAATTGAATTGCTATCTTCTGTACCAACAGAATTTTATGTCTCAAGATATGTAAGCCTCTGCAATTGGATACTCCAAATTATCTTGCGTTCCAACTGCTAAATCAGTCTGTGGATCTGCGAACGTAATGGCTCGTTGAACTTCAGTGCATCTACTTGCGCTTTCAATTAGACTTTCCCACCCTTTAGGAGCCAGACTGCTCACAGTAACACCTTTTGTTATGGTCCTAGAAACCTTGTTTCGACGCTTGTGGCACCCATGAAATTGGAGAGTGACTTATATTCGGTAAATGACTAATTGAAGAAAGCAGTCTTCTGGGATTTGCCACCGTGTATATGTGGTGTTAACCGACGTTTCGGAGGAACGTATCGCCTCCATCTTCAGGGTAGAAGAAAAAATATAAGAAATCTGCAAGCGGACACAGTCTGCTTTTACCGGTTCTCACGGTCTCTCCGCTTGCGGATTTCTTATATTTTTTCTTCTACCCTGAAGATGGAGGCGATACGTTCCTCCGAAACGTCGGTTAACACCACATATACACGGTGCCAAATCCCAGAAGACTGTTTTCTTCATTGTCACCGCCGTGAAAGCCTCAAATCTTACAAATGACTAATTGTTTTAGAGTTCCCGAGGTTATAACGAGTTCTGTTTAAACCACGAGCTTTAAAGTGTTTGTGAATTACGCAGGAGATGAGGCAAACATTAGGGGCAGTGGCTTAATCGTAATACGATCAAGTCTAATTGATTCTTATGTGTGTGTTTGTGTGTCAAATTAGAATGACGAGTTTCTGGTTACTTTAGAATTGTATTTATTAAATTTATACACCAAAATTAATGTAACGGCCATTTACCTAATTCACCCTACCTTTTACCAAGGGACCTCTACAGACCCATCAGTTCTGATTATATCCTTCCCAGGAACGTACGTATCCTATAATTCCCGCATTATATGTTCAGAAATACTTTTTTTATATTTTGTCCTGTCAAATTTCGTAATAATTATCGCCATTAGTAATGTTTCCATGCCGGTGGTCATTGTTTTAATGACATGTAATTTGCTAGAATTTTCAGTCAGTGACAATTTTGTCATTCTCTGTTGTTTCCGTGTTTGGCGATGTGGCAAAGTAGGGTCATTGCTCATTAATGAATTGTATAGCACGTTTCATTTCACTCGCAAAGGGTTTCATTATGTTTAAAATTATACTTTCCTGTCACAAAACCCGACAGCAGCAGTCCATCTGTGTGCTTTGCGTTATTATTATGGCATTTGATGCTTCAGAAGCAGACAGAAATATTTTCTTAAGAGAAAGGAAAATTACGTCACACGTCCATGCTGTTCTTACTACATTACTCAATATGCCTTACATAACATCGTATTCTTGTGAACAGTGGTCTTAGTCGTGCTGGGAGAATTTCCGGATTGAAATCTCGACCGGGAAACTAACTATTCCAAATTAAGCTCTTCGTGGATTTCCTCAGTCCCTCCAGGTAAATCCTGGAATATTGCCTCAGATTGGACCCTGGCCAATAACTTCCATATTATTTTCACTTCATTCTTTCACTAGATTCTGCTGTATACGATACTGTACCGTAGCACCCCGTTGCACTTCACGCATTTATCCTGAGAGCTATTAGCCGTTTCACATGCAACTTGCTTTTTCAAACCTTCAGAAGTTTTAAACGTTAACGCCTCCTCTACATCGCTCTATATGTTTCGGCGAACACTGGTCATCTTCAAGTGTCTCTAAAAATTGTTGATGAAACTGCTGTGCTTCCGTCTGTAAGTTAAAATTTTGGGATATATCCTCGTTTATGCGCCCGTGTAAACTATGGCGATTGGTAGTTCGTCTTATTGTGTCGTGTGTAGCTCTTAGTTCGAGCTACTAACAGTGTCGTTAAATAGGCCGTAAATAAATAAATAAAGCTTACGTTTATGATTCTCGTTGTACAAAATCCGCATTTTATGATAAGGTTAAAGATTGTTCTGCCATTTTATCCACGACGGTTCTGCGGCCCATCAAACCATAAATGTTACTTGAGCAGATGTTGAGTTTTTTAATTTATTATCATATTATACATTATTATCCATGGATAAAATCCTCTTGTCCACCGATGGCGGTAGCCGCGCGTTCTAAGGTATGAACAGTTTTCTCCCGCTCGAACAATTGGGTCGTGTGTTCGAATCCCACTCGAGGCATGTATCTCTGTGTGCGATTATTCCGACTTTGTATAGGTTGAGGCCTTACGAAGGGCTGATCTATCGTCTAAGGAACCCTGCCGCCTGTGTATATGATAACGAACTGAAAAGAGGCCAAGACCCAATAAAGGGCGGTAGGGCCACTGATAGGTAGATAGATAGGTAGGTAGGTAGGTGGGTAGGTGAGTAGTGAGTGGGTGGGTAGGTGTGTGAGTAGATAGATAGATAGACATTCTGTCCTGTTCTTATTCATAATTTTTTCACATGGCCTCTATCGTTTAGGTAACTGATAGCACCTACTGAGCATACGTCCAACCATTCATCTCGCGGTGCTTTACTTAATTACATGTGTTTAACCTGATATCGACAGCTAATACACGTAATTAGGAAGAAACGCCCAAGTAGTCAATTCGTCCTCACACGAGAACTACAGAGCTTTAGAATCTGAGTGCTTTACTCTGCTCAAAGCATTGTTTTCTGTAATGAAACTGTTAAAGTTTCCAGACACACTCTTCCACTCAGATGATTGAAAGAGACCTTTCCTCTATGTTCCTTCGCTTCCTTCTTTCGTTCTTCTCGACTCTTCAGTGAGTCTGCAGCAACCGCCCTCTAGTGTGTACTTCCAATCAGACACGATTCTGTGAGTCAAGAGAAAGGCTGATTGATTCCTCTGCCATTTTAAAGGTGACCTGCCGATCTATACACAACTCCAGTCTAATAAATTTCCTGGAGTCGGGTACAGGAAGTCTCTAAACATCCTCCCTGGCAGAGAAAGGACGACGTTAATGCTGTTCCAGTGGAACAATACAGTTCACTTTGTCTCCACAGACTTGACAGCAACATGGATCTGTGCTGTGTAGTATGCACACAGTACAGACAAAGGAAAGCGGGAATGGTTGTAAATCTGAGACGAGGGTAAAATCGAATGGCATTGCACATTTCATGGAGAAGAGAGCATATACACTCTCAACTTTCCCCATTGTTATTGAATCATTTATTTTATACAGTAATTTCGCCGAACTTGAGCCATATAGATCGAATTTCAGTCCAAATATTTTTTCTATAGCAGTAAATTAGAGTAATAAGTCTAAAGTATAAGAAATATCTGTGTCAGTTATGGAAAACTTCATGTCATATAACGCTGATATCACTATTCGGGAAGAGACTTGTAGACTCTAAATAGTAATTCGATACTTGAAATTGTAAAATAATCCACAAAATAATTTTCTTACACAGGGAAATTTAAACCTGTCTTCATTACGGAACTGCAAGAATTTTGGGGTTGGTGATTGGCGCTGTTTATTTCGTATTTTTGAGAAATCCTGTTTTAAAATCTTGGACAGGAGAACTAATAGCTTGCTGGATTATTCGTAGTTTCGTCAGTAGCGAAGAGCAAATACCGAAATATTGAGGGAGACTAGAATACAGCCACCTCCTTCCATAGCAATTGCTATGATATGAGAGCCTCATAAATAGGTTACGTTTTCGTATATACCTGTACATTCTTTTTAATGGACTTCTAGTACCTCAGATTTCTTAGGCAAATCGTAACTTTTATGCATATCTCTTAAAATGTTCAAGAAAATTACAGGCATATGTATGAAATACTACCTCCACACGCAATTTCATATACCTAACTGGAAACTTCTAAGTGACTGCTTGCTACAGACTTTCCTCTGAACGATTGGTAATGATTCAACTGTTCAAGGAATTCCCTGCTTTTTGTACAAAGTGGAAGTTCTTTGTCATATTTAACGAGGTTAGTTAGCTTTAGGAAGGAAAGCTGTTTTACATCGTTTCTGCCTAAGGTTTTTATGATCTTAGCAGGATTTATTTATTCCATATTTTGTCATTGTTTCTGTGATGAATTCTTTTGAAAAAATCTAATTTAAAATTTTGATTTAAACTTCACGTGAACTTGATAAAAATCAACGTTGGGTTAGGAGAACCAAATTTACTTTAAACAGTTCCATACTAATATATATATATATTTTTTTTTTAATTTCTGAGTATTTTCAAGGATGGCATAGACGCGGTTTCCCTCCACCGTTTTATGCAGTCTGTGCGAAGAAAGTTGAAGTTAAAAACGTTTGTTTCGCTTCATAAAACTTGTCACAATTAGACTTTTAAACATGGAAGAGAAGCAATAAATTATACCTAAAACTTTGAGTTGTTTTAGAGAGGTACGTTTACATCGTTCTGGATGACAGAGTATCACATTAGCAGATCGTGGGTCATATCTATACTTTCGTAAAATGCTCTTTCCTCTTTGTAGCTGAGAAAGAGTTATGATAGTCTATAAAGAAGGAAGAGATCCCAGATCTCCCTAGATAATTTAATCTCTCTTTGCAATAAAATGAATTCCACCATCGGCTTTTGAAAATGCCAAAGAGCTGAGGAAGATATTACCATAAGTAGAAATGTAATCAGATATTGTTGCTTGGAGTGAACTTGATAAAACAGAGAACAAAGTGACTTGTCACCCCTTCTTGACAGGCAGAATTTATTTCCTTATTAAAACTCTATATTGTTACATGTTACACAGTTCGTTTTTGCAAAATCATATTCTTCCGAAATTGCTGTGGAGAAGTTAATATTCTTCCATTCCGTTCAGGATGTACAGTATTCGAATCTTAGTTCTGAAACCCGTTATTATGGCTGAAGATTTACATGCCTCCAATTAAACGAACATACCTTGAAAGAGACCGCCATCACTTCTGATAATTGCGGTTTACTAGTCATATTCATGATATTTTATCATGCCATATTACGTAATTGGAAACCACTGTATTGAATAAACCATAAGGAAAGAGTATTCCGTAATTCATTGCACTGTTTATATTTCTGTAACTACACAGGAGATTTCCTTTTAGAAACTAGGCCAGTGTATCTTCTAATTCATTGACGTATTTTATAGGCTTCCGGAATCGAATTGTTTTTATCTTAATAGATTATAAATGCATGGTAACCAGTTGGTTTTACAAATATATCTCTGCTTGTCGCTCACAGGATGCATTTATGACTTGTATTTTGTTTTCGGTAAAAGGACAGGCGAGAATCCTGGAGATTAATTTACATCTATAACGGGGGTACACACCTTCTGCTAAGAAGACTACAATATGCTGCTTAGAATATGTCTGCCCTTTGAAATATTCAGATCTACATCAGCACTTGTTGCAGATTTTATGGAACTGCGTAGCTTTCTGCTGTCTGCTACATAAACGCCATTGAACATTCAACAGGAAATTGTTTGGAAATTCTTCATCAAAATTGCCTAATTTCAATTTCTCACATTTGTGAGACTATGTTGAAATTTGTGGCAGGACAGTATCTGCCAAATGGTTTTGCTACCTGGAGGAAATATTGTCGGCAAAGTTTGCCTACAAATACAATTTTTTTTTCAAAAATACGTAGCTCTTTTCTCTTTAGTTGTCATTACATAATCACAATGGACACTTTCAAGTTCAACTCTAAACAATACAGGATGTTGGATCCAGTCACAAGTCGATATATTATAGCAGTAAATGGTGGAGTAGTTTTTCCCTTAGATTCAAAATAAATTCTGACAGACACTTTATAAATGTTAACAGCAGTTTTTGTTTCGATATTACCAACATACGCTGCATTTCGTTCCCATGTACCTTTTGGTATCTTCCGTTACATTCATTTACAGTCGCCCGTTATTCTGAATGTTCGCAAACGACACAAATGTGAGGCGACTTTCTGAAGAAATTTGCCATGCACATCCCATCAAAATGGTGATCGAAGCCTATAATCTGCAAAGAAAAAGACTGCAATTCCGACTAATCTTAGCTACCTCTCCCTGACGCCTGACGATGGTATCCAGTAATTACTAGCAACAACTACATCTATGTAAGGAAGGCATAATAACAGATTGCAAGTTGTGGCATTATGTATATAAGCAATAGCCTGTTAATAACCTATTAATGCTAACTTTAATTTTTCATGCAATTATTATTCAGACTGCCTTCTTTCGTACTTTGTTTGTTAGTTATTTTTGTGTCCTACGTACTCGTGCTAACTTTGTAATTGGCTTCTGAGCTGTTGAGTTTGCATGTAAATAAACAAGAATTTTAGTGATTGTTACATTATTGACGGACTAAATACATAGACGTTTGATAAAGATGTGCAACAGGATGCTGAAATACAGAAGAATTTAATTTAATTTAATCATTATTATTTCTAAATATTTATACTTTACATTTCTCAGTTCTCAATAACAACTTAGGTTTGTGTTACTGAATTTATTATTTTTTTATTTATTTACTTCTCTATATTTACTTGTTTCAGTGCTTACCTTTAATTAGATTTCGATTTTATGTTGTGTTTGTCCATAATGTTATTACGTGTATGTACACTGTGCTCTGTCTGTAATTGGCCTTGTAGCTGTTGACTCGGCACATAAATAATAAAATTGAATAAAGAAATCAGAACAGAAGATACAACCAGGAGAATTGAGTATAATTTTCGGTGAGGTAATTTCTGGCTCTTAAATTAGCAGTATTCTTTCAAATATTTTTAACGTATTGTAACACGCTACAGTATTTTTTCTTCTCCTTGCTCCCCTTTGGAGCGTAGGGCTATTTATCAGTTTCTTGATAATTTTACAAATGGTAGGGTTTCTTTGACGAGTGATCAGCTCGTCGCAAGACCTCTACCTAAACACAGGACAACACAAACACAAAATAAAGGCATACACCAAACATCCATGTCTTGTGTGGGATTCGAACGTACGACCCCGGCTTCCGAGCAAACAAAAAACAGTAAGTGCCTTAGACCGCTCGGCTGCCGTGACCGGCTTTAACGTAATAGTATAGTGAAAACGACATTGAAATTTCATAATTATTGTCATGCGTATAACTCATTGAATATAGAGCAACATATTCTGAGTTAATTCGAAAATATCCTTTTACTGATGCATATGAAAATGTAAATAAGGTCGTTTATTCTATCTTCAAAGAACTCACTGAGCGCACTGCAATAGTTTTAACGCTGTAGACTTGAATCCGACAGGTGCTGCGCTCGAATTTCTGCAATGATTCAGGCTAAACTCTCTGGGGGATTTCGTGGTTTTCCTCTCACCCTGCACATAATGATGGACTAATACAGATAACGATCTCTTCCTTAAAAATCTCTATCTAATCACACTCATCAATCTTTCTGCTCCTGGTTACAATTCAGTCTAAATACTGACAGCGCCGTAAATTAAGCCACAAAAACATGTAGCAATTCTCTATATAAATAATTCAGTGTAGGGGGCGTTAGAAATTGATTTACCTTCAGAAATAAGTTTCTGCATGTTATTGTCTCTGGCCACTTCGTGGCTGAGTATGACAGTAAATCTGCCGACCAAAGTTGAGGAAATACTCCAAATTCCTGTAGTTGTTCTTGGTAATATAGTCTTGAACTACGCCATCACAATTATCCGCAGCCTCTCAATAAAAATTTGGTTAATATTTCCTAACACCTGTTTTATAATATAATGCATTATTTAACTAAATTTAGTTGAATTTATACATTGTAGTCCACAATTACTTTTTGAAAAATATATCAGATGAGTTTGTTATTTTATTAACATACAGAAAATCAAAGAAAATAACTGTTTCAGTTCCGACTATAACTAGTTAAAGTTTTCCTTTTCCCATCTGAATGTAACTTAAAATAAATTACAGGCCTGCCGGGATGATGAAATTTCTTCTTCGACACATCTTACGAATCTCATATTTTAGTGTATACTTGAACTTATTAACTATGCTCAAAATGTGTCAGACCTTTTGTAGACATCCTGTACATCCGCTTCCTTCCAAAATTTGTAAATTATTATTCACTAGTAATTAGGCGATTCGGCGCCATGTGGTCTGAGTTACTGTGGACGTCTTTAAAATAAATTATAAGTAATAGATTCTACCGATGCTCTATAGTAATCACTCCTTCTGAATTTCTCGAATGGTCCGCTGAGCCAGAACTCGCGCCTCAGTTGAGGCTTCCCATATGACTACCGAAGCGGTGGGACGGTTTTCGCAGTTAGATTAACGCTTCAGAATCAGTAACAACCGGTCACATCTGTAGTACCGCTCGCATTCTAGGTTCCAGAGATGGAAGTCTCGAGTGCCGTCTGGTGGGCGCCTCTTTCTCGGCCTGTAGCTTCAGCTTTCAGAGCATGAAGACCTTAAGGCATTGTCATATTGCGGGCTGCTTGTGACGAGGGGAACGGAATTGATGGCACTGATCGGCGAAAAGGCAAATTGGGCAACCAAGAGACCGATTCGAGAATGTTAAACTGGGCGGTTAGAAGATGCTCTTATATAGTTAATTTTTAATGTGATCTCGCGCAGACGCATAGCTTCAAAACATATGAACTCCAGTAGATGTTTCTGATAATAATTATTAACTGGTAATAACATGTTTAACTTCAGAGTTGAACTTAGATTAACGCATTGGAAAATCTTCAGTGGGTGGAATTACATGGGACATGCACAGAAAATTTCAATTTAAGTGAAGAGGAATTATCATTAAGTAAAGATAAAGATGTCCCTGTGCTTAACTAATTAAGCACTACCCCATGAAGACGCACACGTATGGCGGAGTCCATGTATAGATCCACAGTTTCTTGACTTTGGCACTAGCTGGAGATTAGTGGTCAGCTTCACGCCCCGGCCGCTTTACCCCATGGGGAAAGAACCCCCAGTAACCATTGGATAGGAGGTTGTGTGAACCCCATGACTGGTCTGGACGACGTGGAGAAGAGAAAATTCTTGACCTTGCCAGGACTCGAACCTAGACCCATCGGTCATCCAGCCCGTAGCCAGTCGCTATACCGACTACGCTATCCCTGGTCCTGAATTTTCATTATAATATCTTAAAATTAGTTTATGTCTATGCGTAGCTGTGAGAGCTTCAAGGTATCTGCTCATAGCTAGGCATTGACACTATGCAGTAACTTAAAAGCTAATTCACTGCACGTCTGCAGTGAATAGCAACATGCATAAATCTGAATATGTGAATCTGTTAATACAGTGTTTCCTCGAGCGGGAATGGCAAGTCATCAGAACTACTCTCTCCCTGAGAGGCTAATTCCAGGCTAAAGATAAGAGGATCCACAGCTTCCCTATTTACTATAGAGATTCCTTTTTTCCACGTTCCCTTCACCAGTCTCTCTGCATGTTGTAAATGATTTTTACACAGTACTGGAATACAGTAGGGGCCTCCCAGCCTCCTATCAAATGGGTACCGGGGGCTCTTTCCCAGGGGTAAATCGGCCGGAGCGTGAAACCAATCGCTCACCTCAAAGTAGTAGCCAGGTCAAGAAAATATGGATCTATAAATCCACTCCCCCATACGCCTTCATGACATAGTGCTTAATTACTTAAAACACAGGAACAACTTTACTTCACTTGGGAAACAGATTTGTACTAGTGCTTGCACTCTCTATAACAAAATGCCAAGAGGTTATCAGTAGATTGACATTTATGTGGCACTCAAGACTTTGCTAGTAGTCAATGAACGAGAATAAATACAAAAACTCTTCCAGTGCATCGGGGCGCATCTTCTTCGCAGCTTCTACTGCAAAGTCATTTCTACCGTCAACTTCACTACTAAAATATATTTTAGTCTGGGATAAAATAATTTCAGTGAGACTGAAAAGGCAGTGATGCAGCACTACATGCAATACGTTGCTCCCATGCGCATCTATCAGTTCATCAATTTTAAACTGAGAAAGATTATTATGTAACATGTTTTAAAGTTAGTAAAGGATCGACTTCCTTGAGAACATGAAATGAACTACACACATACTTGTACTTGCACAGGAGAATACATTTAGATTAAGTTACAGGGATAGTTTAAATATGGATGTGCAGTTAAACATGTAAAGAGTTCCATGTTCTGGAAGATAAATATGTTTCTTTTTTCCTTTGGAGCTGCAGCCCCAGTTTGTGCTTTGTCCTACCTCCTTGAAACTCCCGTATTACTTCGGTTTACTAGATCTTAGACATTCCTTGGGCGTCTGATCAGCTAGTCGCAAATCCTCTACCTGTACACAAACACAGGAAAATGCACATGTACACCACAAACAAAAAACATCCATGCCCTGAGTGGGATTAGAACCAACCATCCCGGCTTCCGAGCGAACGGATACAGGTCATGCCTTAGACCGCTCGGCTACCGTGATCGGCCTGATAAATATGTATAGTCCTTTCCATTATCAGCCGAATTTTCGGAGAGGAACTTGTTCCAAAACGCTCCGTGACTTTCAACACTTTACATCACCTTAAATTCTAGAAGACAGAACGCTTTATAACAACTCACATGTGAACCTAAAATTGCACATGAAAATACTTACGTACACATATATATCTCAGTAGCAAGAAGTTTAATTATGCACATGAACAAATTTACCCTGTAAATCTGCAGTCATATACTTGTATTCAGAACTAAAACAAATGTTAATAAGATTAACTCGTCTCTTCTTGGGGGGGGGGCTTGTTGGCAGTGGAGATGTTTATAAATTTAGATCCATCTAGGTTGAGAACTCTCCCCTTTTGCAGCCAAGCAATTATTCTGTCTGTTCTCCGTCTCTGTACTGGAACAATTCTGCATCATTGCATTGTCCAAGACGATGACTGAGGGTACTCTAAATTTCGTAGGGTTTGGTTCAGCACCCAATGCCCACAATTTTCCTAAATTTTTTATCATTGTAGTCTCCTGGCTCGGTAACAGAAACAAAAATTGTACTTTCCTCAGAAATAAATCCATTTCCTTTTCCAGCACAATAATACAAGTATACTTTTCACGGATTGCTAGCTACTCTCTAAAGCAATCGCTCAAAATTTCTCTATTGCGTCCATTGGCTGTCGACCTGATGTTATCCAGGAACACTGCTTGTTACGGAATCTCCAAGTTTAGGCTTTCAAAATACTTACCGGGAAACACAATACAACTGGAAGCAGTGTGAGTCTGCTAAAAGTATTGTTGCGTGTAGACCCGTTACTAGGTAGCGACCGCGAAACAAACAAGTTCCAACGGCAGCGAGTCCACGCGCAACAATAGAGGAACTGTTGGAAACGATGTTCTCTAAGCCGTCTGTGCCGGGATGTTATAAGGACAATAGGAGCAAGAGTGGAGAGAATTGTGAGGGAGTCTGTGAAGAGAAGCCTTAATCGGTGCAGTTGAAGAATCCCCACTGTCAGATGCCTTTACCGGAGAACGATTGGTGACGACACAGCTGACAGAAAGACTAATAATGTGCTGTAGTGATTTGGAAAGTGTGGATATTAACGGCGGTGCTGTCATTAAGTGTAGTCTCGAGTCATGTTTTAAAGTGGTCAATAAATCCAATCTCTAATCCAAACCCCGTTTATAGTGTCATTCCCTCACTTGACAGTACTCTTCCTGTAAAACAATTAGATTCCAAAGCATCGACATTTAAATACTCGTAATTAACATTAAACATATAGCCGTATTATGTTATCGCTTTGATAAAGTGAGGTTATTCCTCCAACATATCATCATCTCTGGACAAGACAGCGTAGATCATAACAACTGATAACTGAATCAAAGTTAGAAATTCAGATGTTATCATTTCCCCAAGGCTGGAGTCAATATCACGTAACTCAAGCCTAAAATTTTGTTTTTCAACATGGCAATTTTATTCTTATCCAAAATATCTGCCACAGAACTCAACACAATAACTTAATTTTAATTGTTTGTTGCATCCTGTTGTGTATTTTAATGAATATTAGAGTTAATTTCACCGACCACACAACACGTTTTCTATTTACTGTCGCACTACATGTTTCGACCTCAAGAGGTCATCCTCAGGTGTACGAACACAGTTGCACAATCAATCACATTCGTTTTCCACTTATTTTGATCCTGTATCCTGTTCAGGTCCACGCTCAATTAATATGTGTCAAGTTCTTCTTATAAAATAAGTTAAAAATACAAATGTTAAAAGTTAAAATTTAGTTCACTGTAGCTAGTTATATTGTTATCACTTGGTTAAAAAGTTCATGAAATAAACTTCAACTCATCACATTGACTGCACTTTCACTTTTGAAGGTCTTGTTGTTCTTCGGCGTCCTCTTATGTTGGATCTATTACGTTCCTTGTCGTGATGGCTACTTAATTACTTACATAAATTTATTACACATTTTATATTACTAATTTTTCTTTCACGACATTTCAGTTTTATACTTCATCTCCTGGGTTTTTGCACCGCGTGAATATATGCAGTGTTGCCATGAAAACTATGAAGAAGGATGCAATATAGTATAACTCCAAGGCTTCGAGAGGGTTAGTCTGATATTACCGTTAGTGAAGTCAACAAAACACATCTTTTTTCTCTCACATTAGAATTGAAATTGAATATTTACACACAAATTTTATCTCCCAAAGCTAGAATATATTTTGGTTTTACATTGATATTTTAATGTAACAACGTGTGTTGTATCTCCCAAAGCTAGAATATATTTTGGTATTACATTGATATTTTAATGTAACAACGTCTGTCGAGACAATACAATGAATTTTTAGTGTAGCCCTCACTATAAATCCAGTGATTTTAAAGCTGCATATACACGTTCCAGTCTTGCTGTGTGAGGCAAATTTGCCTGATTAATTTAATTTTAAAGATCTCTTTTTTGAAGAAAGGACGAACATCTCTTATCTCTTTCATGAACTGGGAATTTCCTGCAGTATTGCTCTTAGACGTGTCCGGTATCTCAAGCTAATTTCCAAACACCGTAAAGACATTCCAACCAAGATCACCGCCTATAAATTCGAAATGGTTAAGAACATTTTCGTCATTCGCTTATTTGTATTATGTGTAGTAGGGCGTAAGTATTAACACTTAAGAATTCACTCTTAACTCTAGGAATGTATTGAAATTCCTCTTAAAAGGGCATAAATTTAATAAAATTTCTTCAATGTAGATAGCAATTTACGAAAACAAAACAAAGTGATGCGGCTCGTCTTTCCAAATAAGGTCGGCCACTAGTGTCCTCATACGCCACAACTCTGCTGGTGCAATTGTAACATGAAAATTGCACATGATATTTATAACAAATTAACATATACAATAGGCATATTATTTTTTGGTCAATATTAACTTTTGTGAGATTTTTCATCGTAAGGCAGCATATGGGAACAGCACTTACACACACAAATATTCTAGTGATTTAGTGAATGTTGGCATTAAAGTTGGAAAAATAAAGAGATGATCCCAGGGACCGTCTTACGAAGTACCACACTAGGCAATGATTTGTAAGGTTGCCTACAAAGCACAGTATGTCCTTATTTTCGTGAACAGATTCAACTTAATAATGTCAGATGCTTCAAGTCACAAACAGCCACCTTGTCGTTCTCGAGAAGAGGGTTCTTTAAATATGTTATGGGTATATTGTATTATTTCAGCAACCCTATTATGTTTTCTAAAAACTTTTGTTATTTCATCCTACCTTTGATGTTGTCCTATGTGTGTTTGTTCCGCGCTGTCTTGTTTTTACTGTTCTATGGCGTGTTGTGCCGCTTATTTATTTATTTATTGAAATAAGAAAAATATTCACCAGTCACGCTAGACGGAACTGTTTAACTTTTCATGATATTGTTAGTGTGACGGACCAGAATGAAACAAATCAAAACAGTAATACAGTTTTCGACTTCTTACATGTGTTTGCAAGTTTTTACTTTTTTAACAAGCATCGAGAGCAAAGATAGAAATCGCATAATTTCAGGTGAAGGTTAATTATATATTTTCTTTTCTAAAGTTCGACCCAGAATTAAGTATTGGTGCAGCCTAAAACAAGAACAAGGTTTACATTAAAAGGTATTTAATTTTATTTTAATTTAAAAATAACAATGTTTAATTGATACTTTTATTTTCGTTCTTTTGATCTAGCTTATGGTTCTCAGTAACCTTACTATTTAATATTGTCAATAAACTTTCATGTTGCAAGTAGCAACCACTGAGGTCAGTTGACAATATTGTCAGGTACCTTTATATACATAAAATCCAGAGTCTACCTTCATAATAATTTTATGCAGGTGTTCCCTAAACACACAAACTTTAATTGACTCAAGTACAGAGGTTGGTTTAGAAGTAAACACAGAGAAAACTTAGTATATGTTACTGTCTCGTCAGCAAAATGCAGGGCAAAATCATGACATAAAGATAGGAAACAGATGTTTTGAAAATGTGGCACAGTTCAGCTATTTGGGAACAACGATAACAGATCGAAACCTGATTCAGGAGGAAATTAAGAGGCGATTGAACTCGGGTAATGCTTGCTACCATTCAGTCCAGAACCTTCTGTCTTCTCGTCTGCTGTCCAAAAACATAAAAATTAGAATATATAAAACTATTATTTTGCCTGTGGTTCTGTATGGGTGTGAAACTTGGTCTCTGACATTAAGGGAGGAACATAGACTGATGGTGTTTGAGAACGGGGTGTTGAGGAGAATATTTGGACCGTAGAGGAATGAAGTGACAGGAGGTTGGAGAGAACTGCATAATGATGAGCTTCATAACTTGTACTCTTCTCCAAGTATAAATAGAATGATCAAGTCAAAGAGGATGAGGTGGGCAGGTCATATAGCACGATTGAGGGAGACGAGGAATGCGTATAGGATATTGCTGGGAAAGCCAGAAGGAAAAAACCACATAGAAGAACAAGGCGTAGGTGGGTGGACAATATTAGAATGGATCTTAGAGTGCTCAGTGTGCTCATGACTTGACGCTTTGTGCCTAAAGCTTTTTTGCCATCCACAACAGCATGGTCGTGCAAGGCGAAACAAAATTGCCTGGATTGTTATTAATTTCAGTCAGCTCTCGAGAATCGACGACTATGTGGCCCTAAGTATGGAGGGATATTTATGTCGTCCTCACTCTCTCGATACAGCCCTGTTAAGTTAAAAAGGTAAAAAAGGTAAAATTTTCCTTCTGCCGACCTAATTAAGCACTACGCCATGAAGGCGTATGGGGGGATGGATGTACGAATATCCATGTACCGAATTCAAGAAATGTTATATTTCAGCATCCCGTTGCATTGAGGTATCATTCCTATTATTCAAGTACACCGTCAACAATGCAACAATGATATAAAAGACACCTAAAATATATTTTTTCACTGAAAGTGTAATTTTAATAATATTTTTCAATTTTATTCAATATCATAAAATGTCATTAAGACACTACAAGTATATCTTATACACGACGTGAAGGGGAACACGAAAGACAAGTGGACAGTGCAGTGGTCTCCCCACAAATTCATATTTGCCTGATGACAGCCCATGTGCGGCCGAAACATGTTGCAATATTATGTAAAAGAACAATATATTTTGAAGTATTTTGATAGTCACTTTTAATTTTAAGATATACTTGCAGTGTCTTAATGACATTTTATGATATTTAATAACATTTTAAAATATTACAGTTACATTTTAAGTGAAAATTTTATATTTTAGGTGTCTTTATATCATTGTTGCATTATTGACGGTGCACTTGAGTAATAGGAGTGAGATCATGAAAATATAGATCTTTCTTAAGTTAAATGGAACTGAATCTCCTTAAGAAATAAGAATACTGTCTATACATGTCTTTGCATAACTTCATTCCTGCTGATGACCCTACCATCAGACAGTCAGTAAGTAATTAATTAGTTAATGATTAATTAGCAGGTTAGCCACAGAGCTAGTTAAGTCTGTTTGTCCATTTGTCACTTGACTGTTTATTCGGCTAGCTAATGAACTCTGTAAACCTGGATTCGAGTTCTGGTTAGTCGATTTCGCCTTTGTGGTCGACTAACACTACAATAATTTTGCAAACATAGGACCATGCCTCCTTACTGCCTCCGTGCATTGCAGAATTTTACGTCTACATACGGAAAAGATTTTCATAGCCGTATCGCATTGGAATTACATTCCAGAAGTGGCCGATTCGAGATTCTGACTCATTACCTTCCATTCCGACTACGTTTTTTCTCTGCTGCCCAATCAACTGAGGTAAGATTAGGATGAAAGACTCGCATACCAGAAATACCGCCATTCTTCGAGTTTTTCGGTTTTCACCTGCTAATCATGGTTCCGCCATTATTCCATATTAATTTATGAGCATCCACTGACATGCGCAGTAACCCTTGCGAGGCAGCACATTATCACGAGTCTGCAGCTTCGTCTCCGACTCAGCACTTCCCTCGTTACAGAGTAAGAAACTTATTTATTTATACTGTCACGTATCCCGGTAACGCGACAAGTAATTAATGAGTTTCGGATTAGGTGAATCGATTTATTGGATATTCACCAGGCGGAACTACAATTAGTTGTAACACAGTCTTACTGCAACTATAGCACTTCGCAACTACGAACTCTGAAGGACACTGTAACTACAACATACAAAATAAAGACTTCTTCTTCTTCTGACATCTGTTTGTCTTCTATCTTCTGCTTGTCAGTTCTCCTTCTGAAGTAGATTTAGATCGAACCGTATGGAAATCACCTTCTTGAACAGTAGGGTTATCGCGTTCTTCGCTGTTACTGTGCTTTGTAGGTTCGTTCATGTGAAAGGAAACGTTCCTGTATGCGTTGTCTATGTTTGCAATGCATCGCTTCTTCATTCGTGTTCGTTGCTATGGAAACGTTTTCCAACAATTCGCCGTCCAGCAGTGGCGCCTTCCTTCTTGCAACGGGAACGTGCTCAGCGAAGCCCCGCCTAACAGATGAGCAGTTGCAGCTTTCAGGCGTCATACCACAATATTGTTCTTAGTTGACGTATAACGTCTGCTGTTGGAAAAGGTTCCTTAAAGATCTTAAAAATCAGTCAATAAAACATGGTGCTGAACAAAGGCAAATTATGACCGCAAGAGAAATCTTAATGTTGTGAGTTACGTATGGAATCCCGAACAAACACAAGTATGCATTAAGCTATTGGATGGAAGTGTAACTTGGAAGTAACGTGGACTTGAGTCCCCTTTCCAATCCGTGTTTCAGAAAATGGAAGCATAAAGCAAATGGATGGCGGGGAACGATAACTGAAGTGAGTCAAGTGAAAGAAAGAGGATTCCCAGCAGGCTCCAATGGTTTTCGCTAAAACCATGCGATGCTAGGAAAAACGAAATGTAAATTGCTATGTCTACGATTGTACATGTAATTTTGTTCTCTCTTCCTCAGCCTTCACCCCTCCCACCGAATATCGCACTCGAATTGAATCGATTTAATTCAGTGCTTCTCTTCCAGTGAGGCACAGCAATTGATAGTTGGAGCAATGTAAACCTTCTCTATTCTGAAGTGCCTTCTTTCGGCCCAATCGAAACAATTTAATACGCTGGAAACACAGAGTTAAATATCACAGTATGAGCAGTCGGCAATGATATTAATCCACTCAAGAATACAACGTAATAGAATGTAGTAAAGTTAAGTATATACTACTACGCTTTAATATCTAAAATATTATTTATGAAATATCAAGAAAGAAAATAAAACATAAACTGAAGATCTAAATAACTGAATGAAAGCCAAAGGGGAGAAAGAGAAACTACCGACTGAGCAAGTGAAGTCAGGCGGTAATGTATCTGACGTATATGTGAGAGCTGGCCATTCGAAACTTAACCGAGGCAGCTACTGTTAAGAAGGAGGTTTTCAGTGCCCTCCTCAGACCTCCAAGCATATTCCGAAATAGTGACTCAAATTAGGCCACGACCACTTCCTTCCACATCCTCCTCCATTCAGTGCAGTATATAGGCGTATAACGAATGAGCAGTTATATTAATAAATTGGCGCTTCTAACGATGCTTTAAATGTTTCATCGCTCTAACCAAGATGCTGGTTCATGGAGAGAACGTTCTTACCTCTCTCTCTTCAGTCACTTCCTACTTTTGCCTTTATTTTCTTTCTCTACTTTCTATTTTCTTACTTTGTGTCTTGTACGTCATGTTTCAATGCGTCACGTGCGGCAGAAGGAGAGGAAGTCAGGAAGTAATATAGAACAACAAGGTCTGGGAAGAACTAATCGCCTACTTTCCTTTGATACGACACGGACCGCGTAGAAAGCGACGCCTACAACAATTATTCTTTTATTGCATATTGTTCATATAATATTATATCTTTTGTTTTGCAGTTTATTTCTAGTCCGTCCCTATGCATCCGTGTACAGTACAGTGCTGTTTCGGCGCCCATTAGTGACTACATTTGGAGCTCTTCTTGTGGCTAAGTAGTATGAAATGAACCTGTACTAGCGAGTACAGATGGAGCTCAAATGATTCTCAGTTTCTTTTATTGTTAGTGGGGTGGGACTATTTTACCAGCTTCAGATGATAGGTGAGGGTGGTTGTGGAGCAATTGGTGGAATGAAGATTGGAAGTGGAAACTGAAGTACTCGGAGAAAACCTGCCCCAGCGCCACTTGACCAGAACCTGGATCTAACCCGGGCCGTCGCGGTGGGAAGCCAGCAACTAACCGCTTGAGCTATGGCGCGGCCTTAGTGATTCTCACTTACTGGATGAGGATGGGTGCTCAACTAGACACACCAGTCAACTTTTCCTTCAGGAACAACATCCGGTAGAAGAAAGGTGGACATTGGAGTCTGTCTGCGGACGCGGTGTCGAGCATAATTCGAAAATTGAATCTGCTGGCTGGTCGAATCCCGACCCTGCGTCTCATATTCAATTGCTCAGTCAGCAATACTAGAACTGTTTCCAGCTGAGTGAATCAGGACAAGGTCGAGTGTGTGACTCACATCCATTATGGGCACAATTTGATCGCAGCAAGAAACTAACTCTTCCCATTTGAAGCTCTTCTTAGTTTTTCCCAAGCTCCTCCAGGGAAAAGTTTGAATCCGTCCGAATTCTAGACCACCAATGTTTCTTCCAGATTTACGTTTTATAATTGTCCTTCCACATTTAATTTTATACTATATAAATCAATACAATGTCGTGAAATAAGAGAATAAAAGGCCAAACCACCTTCTAACCTACAAAATTAACCCAAGAAATTTGGTTCTCACACTAATGAACCGAACAAGTTCAGTCCACCCACTAACCAATCCAAAACACTTGATCCACAAACTAGTTAAGCTAACAAGCTAGCAAACACAAAACCAACCCAACGAGCCAGCCAAGAATAACCTTCAAATTAAAGTTCTTGGGTCATGAAAGACATTTGAATGGGTTTTATTCGTGTTTCTTCATACGAGTATTTTGACTGTGACTGTCGTTTAGTTATGAACTATTAATTTGTTTTGCAGTCTCTTTGTCGGGATAAATTAGTCAGTATAGTGACGGGCTGCGAGCTGGACGCCCGGGATTTCATTCCCCGGCAGGACCAAAATATTTCTTTTCTCCATGGCGTCCATACCGGACAGGGGCCAACAAAACCTCTTATCCAGTGGGTGCCGGGGAGTGTTTCTCCAGGGTTAAAGCTCCAGAACGTGAAGCTGACCACTCACCTCCATCTAGTGCCGAGGTTAAAGGCGCGTCCACATTACTCGTGCTCGTGCGACTCGCTATGCTCGCGAGTATTGTCAACGATATGACAAGTCATGAAACAAGAAAATTTTAAATTTTTAATTTAAAAACTATAGCCAATAAATTAAAATACGACTACAGGCTATACACATTACGAGTAAATATACGGATCCTCACGCGCCGAAGCCTGGCGAGCAACTAAAGTAGTGTGGACGAAGATTTGCGAGCACAAGTAAAAGCCAGACGAGTCTCCCGACGAACACAAGCCTGGCGAGCACGAATAATGTGGACGTGCCTTGAGAGTGTATTTACTCCGCATTACGTCTTCATGGCATAATGCTTAATTATGTACTTAAGCACAAGGAGAACTTTACCTTCGTTTTATTTTAGACGCATATGTGTATATGACTCATTGGCCCATTTCTTTTCCTTTTTTCCAGGATTTCAGGCAAAGTTTTTTCGCAGTGAAAAGATTTCGACTAAATATCGGAGCAGCATAAGCAGAAGGTAGGAAATAATAATTTTTCTTCTGAGATCCACATAGGTACGAGTATACAGGCTTAACAGTCAAACGTCTGTCCGTCCCATATGCTTTCTATAAAAAGGCACTTAATATAAATAATTGGCAAAAACAGCAAAGTACTTTTCTTGGACTGACACTCCCAAACTGACTGTTGAACATTCTACGAAGAAAATGCTAACATGCGGATTCACAAAATTATAATCTACTACGTTTGTCCGTAATGGTACAATTTTCCTCTAGAGGAAATATTGTAGGAAAATTAACCAATATTTACACTGTAATAATGAGGAAAATTTGTCCAAAATACAAATGTGGTACAGACTTACAAATGTTCCTCACTTTTTAATGTTTTTCATTGTGTAATTGAAAGTTGCTTAGAAACATTAATTATAATGTATTAATGTTGTCAGTTTACAGTCAACCCGCCTGTGACGCTATGATTCTCGGAAACCAGTTATAGTAGCAGATAAATAAAAAAATAAAATGTGTTCCGTTTAGGGTGGAAACGCAGGAAAAATTCTGAATTTTCTGTTACATGCTTCGGTTCGAGTCAAAACAAATTTCTTTGCCCCTTATGTTATTCAGTTCCCGTCAGAGTCGCGGAAATCCCAATGATCGGTATAACCTGTATAGTGCGTTACATATTCGAGTCACGCCCGGTGAAATCCCATCGCACAGGGAAAACCAAAACTGCTGCTTCTGCTAGGATGTAGGTGAAATCCATAGACAGTAATATCGCTCTATGGGAAAATCTAATATTCTATGTATCGTCATTTAAAGGAAACTGGGAAAACAGTCTACATTTTTCTGCAGGGGCATACAAGTTTCTTGTCAAATGTCTCCCCTCCTGCGCCAGGCACACGGGACGAGGTGATCATCACGACAGATTGGCATTTATTTTCTCGCTACATTACGTTTAAAGAAAACTAGTTATGCAGCGTTTAGAATTGTGGACTAATGTTACATCGGATATTATATCGGACAATGCGCGTTTGGTGTTAAAGAACAACAGAAAATGGAATCCATTTTGAGGCACGAAATAAAACTTAATGTGCTCTATCTTCTGGGATATAAATCCGCACAGTCCGCCGAAAGTCAGTATATATTCGTAGGAACATATCGCTTCCATCTTCAGGTTTAAAGAACTAGAAAATCAAGAAACCAGCATGAAAGAGGCTGCAATCGGAACAGCATTAACCTGCCTGTTTTTGGTTTCCTAACCATTCAACCATGAAGAAGGGGTTGACATGTTCCCCCGAAATGATTAATTTTCAACGGACTATAATGTGTTATATCCCAGAAGACGTAACTCTTCCTAACCACAGTTTTAAGAACCTCTTATACTACAGAATAATCATCTTAATTATTCTTCCACCTACTGCTTCAGTAGGAGGCCGTATCTAATAACAAAACGTTTCTATTACTTTGTGTGGTCTTTATTATGATTCCATCTTTTGAGGATGGAGTTCTCTGTCAATATGATCAGCTTCCATTTTTTTCCTGTATAGGTGACTTCTTAAAGCAAGCTAACAGCTATTTTGTTAAGATATTAGAATCATTGTTACTTTCCGACGTTAATTAAGAATTATAAAATGTACTGTGAGGTAATGGCTCAAAACCAGAATTCTTTAATGAGAAGAAACGCCCATTGCTATGTTACTGTACGGTAGACATTCGATAGCGCTAGTAAGCAGCATTTGTTGCTACGCAACGGACTTTAACCACCCGTGATGGTAGCAACAGTTACGAAGGCAACGAAAGAGGAAATGTTGTAAACAGCGTTTTCTATGCGGTCCGACCCGAGGCTATATACCGGGGTTCGAAATTAGTGGAGAAACCCGTTTGGAGGCGGGTCCGAATACCTACCTGTGAGTCGTAGGAGGCGACATAAAGAAAACCCAGTGCCTGGGGTTAAAACTGATCCACCAGGTTCCTGGGGGGTTTTCAGTACGGGAACCTGAAAGAGATCTGAAAGAGTAAAATATGGTCATGAATCCAGTAGCCAGTAGCAAGTGTAAATGACAAAACCTTCCTCTCGTGAGAGAGGATGTTACATAAGGACTACGACGGCAAGGGTTAAGGTGGAAAAAAGAAAAGTGTTGGGCGTGAAACTCAAGGGACTTGGCGCCAAAACGAGCTGATTGAATCCAAACGATTTAAATGGGGATAATCTGAACAATATAAGACGTGAAACCAGCAGGCATTTCAGGAACGAAAAGAGGGAATATCTGAATGACAAAATTGATGAGCTTGCAATGAACAGTAAGAACATGAACATTAGAGACCTGTATAGAGGAATAAATGACTTTAGGAGGGCTTATCAGCCTAGCAGTAACTGAGTGAAATATGATAATTGTGATCTGCTTTGCAGATTCCCACATTTTGAATGGGTGGGGGAACTAAATCTCTCAGTTATTGAATGTGCATAGGATAAGTGATGTTAGGCAGACAGAAATCCATACAGCTGAGCCGTTAATACCTGATCCCAGCACTTTTGAGGTTGAAAGTGCTATTGCAAAATTGAAATGGTATAAATCGCCCGATAGTGATCAAATTCCGGCAGAATTTATTCAAGCAGGAGGCAAAATATTACGTACTAAGATCCACAATCTGACTACTACTATTTAGCATAAGGAAAAATTGCCTGAGCAGTGGAAGGAGTCTATTATTGTACCAGTTTACAAGAAGGGTGATAAAACTGACTGTATTATTTACGAGGGATATCACTCTTATCAACTTCATATAAAATTTTGTCCAATATTCTTCTTTCAAGGTTAAGTCCATACACAGATGAAATTATTGGGGATCATCAGCGTGGGTTTCGACGTAACAGATCAACTACAGATCAGATCTTTTGCATTAGTGAGATGATGAAAAGAAATGAGAGTGCGATGAGACAGTACATCAGGTATTCATAGACTTCAAGAAAGCCTATGATTCAGTAAAGAGGGAACTATTGTACAATATTCTAATAGAGTTTGGGATACCCATGTAATTAGTTAGGTTGATTAAAATTTGTATAAACGAAACTTATAGTGAAGTCCATGGAGGTAAGTATTTGTCTTATAAATTTCCTATCCAGAATGATCTAAGACAAGGTGATGCTTTATCGCCTCTCCTTTTCAACTTTGCCTTAGAATATGCCATTAAGAAAGTCCAGTAAAACCAGGTGGAACTGAAATTAAACGGAACACATCAGCTGTTGGTCTATGTCGATGATGTGAATCTACTGGGTGATAATGTAGATACCATAAAGAAAAACACACAAACTATAATTGATGCAAGTAAAGAGGTTGCTCTAGAAGTAAACACAGAGGAAACTAAGTATATGTTGTAAGATTTGAGGCTTACTCTCTCGTCATTAAAATGCAGGGCAAAATCATGACATAAAGATAGGAAACAGATGTTTTGAAAATGTGGCACAGTTCAGATATTTGGGAACAACGATAACAGATCGAAACCTGATCCAGGAGGAAATTAAGAGGCGATTGAACTCGGGTAATGCCTGCTACCATTCAGTCCAGAACCTTTTTCTTCTCGTCTGCTCCCCAAGAACATAAAAATTAGAATATACAAAATTATTATTTTGCCTGTGGTTCTGTATGGGTGTGAAAGTTGGTCTCTGATATTAAGGGAGGAACATAGACTGAGGGTGTTTGAGAACAGGGTGTTCAGGAGAGTATTTGGACCAAAGAGAGATGAAGTGACAGGAGGCTGGAGAAAACTGCATACCGAGGAGCTTCACAACTTGTACTCTTCTCCAAGTATAATTAGAATGATCAAGTGAAGGAGGATGAGGTGGGCAGGTCATGTAGCACGAATGGGGGAGACGAGGAATTCGTATAGGATATTGGTGGGGAAGCCAGAAGGAAAGAGACCACTGGGAAGACCAAGGAGTAGGTGGATGGAAAATATTTAAATGTATTTTAGAGAGAGAGAATAGGATGGTATGGATTGGATGGATTTGGCTCAGGATAGGGACCAGTGGAGGGCTCTTGTGAACACGGTAATGAACCTTCAGGTTCCATAAAATGCTGGGAAATTCTTGAGTAGCTGCAGAATTGGCGGCTCCTCCAGAAGGGCTCAGCTCCCTGAGTAAGTAAGTAGATAAGTAAGTAAGTAATGTACCAACTTGAGTGATGGAACCACATTTGTCTCTTACTAGGACCACATTGTGACAGCGCCCCTCTTAAAATATGATATTAAAAATTCTATATAACTTCTGCCCTTTAAAGTTTATCAGCTCACATGACAACATAGTAGAAATGCTAATTTCTGCCTGCCAAAATTTCACATGTAAAGGATTTTGCAAAAACACAGTAACTCTGAGTAAAACAATTTGTGTTATTATATAACTCGGTTTCGGAATTAATAATATAACGTCTAATTAAGCTGGGAATTCTCTATCCTTCATGTCCAGCCATATCCGACATGAAGATGAATTTAGATGGGTTTATATCTGAATCCTCAAAATGTTTACAAAAATATTTTGTGTTTCATTCCAAAAGAATTGAATTAGAATAGAAACCTTCAGTGGCGACCTAACTAAAATTTATATCGGCAGCGTAAGTGATTTGCAAATTTGTATAAGAAAGTGTTTTATATCTCAAAACATTAGAAATTACTCGCAGTTTTACGCTTTATTTTTGAATTGTAATCGTAGGCGGTCATCGAACGATATGAGAACATCTCAAGTTGGTTTTCTGAGTTGAATACGACACCCGACTTACACTTTCCTCAATTCCAAAGTAAAATTTAAACTGCTAACTCTAATAAATAAGAGCCCTTCTTGAGAAAGAAGGCGACACTAAGTTTCTCAAGAAAATGCGCTCCCACACAGGATCCCGGAAGTTCATTGCTTTGTTCACAAGAGCTCAACTGTGGTCCTTATCCTGAACCAAATGAATCCATTCCACATACTCGCATCCCATTTCTCTAAAAGACACTGGACTACTGTCGCCTCATGCATCTGTAGATCTCCGTTCGCTTACATTCAAATTCATTGAAGTAAATTCTCTTTACAGTGAGAGTTCTTTGTGAAGAAATGCATATCTCGTACGTCAGTGTACCGTATTACAACACTGGGGGAATTATACACTTACCAGCTTCCTAATTTTTACTCAGCACCAAATACTTATATGATTAACTCGACTCCCGACATAAGCGGAGATTCTTCTCTATGTCACCCTATCGTGACCGAATCTTGGGGAATCCCACCAACCTATTGAAGTGATACTTACTTACTTACTTACTTACGTACTCGTGGAGCTGAACCCTTCTTGAGGAGCCGCCATTTCTGCAGCTACTCAAGAATTTTCCAGCATTTTATAGAACCCGAAGGTTCATTACCGTGTTCACAAGAGCCCTCCACTGGCCCCTATCCTGAGCCAGATCACTTCAATCCATACCATCCATACCATCCATACCATCCCATCCTACCTCTCTAAGATCAATTTTGATATTGTCCACCAACATACCTCTTGTTCTTCCCAGTGGTCTCTTTCTTTCTGGCTTTTCCACCAATATCATATATGCATTCCTCGTCTCCCCCATTCGTGGTACATGTCCTGCCCATCTCTTCCTCCTTGACTTGAGCATTCTAATTATACTTCGAGAAGAGTACAAGTTATGAAGCTCCTCATTGTGCAGTTTCCTCTAACCTCCTGCCACATCGTCTCCCTTCGGTCCAAATATTCTCCTCAATACCCTGTTCTCAAACACCCTCAGTCTATCTTCTTCCCTTAATACTAGGGAACAAGATTCACACCCATACAGGACCATAGGCGAAATTAGAGTTTTGATTTGTTATCGTCGTTCCCAAATATCTGAACTGTGCCACATTTGCAAAACATCTGTTTCCTATCTTAATGTCATGATTCTGCACTGCATTTTGGTGACGAGACAGCAACATATCGAGGATAACGAGGATAATTTCCTCGCTGCTACAGCGGTTCAGTCGTGTAGCTAACCACTCACCTCGGTCGAGTACTGAAGTCTGCGAAAAACTGGAGCTATACATCCACTTTCCGAAGCGTAAATCCTAGCCAAACGCTTTGTCTAATTAAACACAGGGCACCGCTACAGCTTCGCCAACTAGTAATAAAATTATCGAAATAAAATTATCTGGGTATGTTTCAGTATTATAGCAAGCGTGGTTAATGAGGATTACACAGATATTTGGTTTGAAGCCTCTAGAGTAAAGTTAAACTGGGAAAAAGGGGCATAAAATCATTAAAGCTGGCAAAACAGTGGTTCAAATAAACAGATTTCTAGAGTATCTGTGTTTAAATGCCCAGTTCTGTCGGCCGAGCAAGGAGGCCTTTTTCATCAGGCAGAAAACCCTGAGTTTCTCGTATTCAGTCGTCTGAAAATGGTACTGTGTTGTGACTACTTATGTACAAGTATGCCACAACCGGGATTTGGTACTGCGGTTGCTGCAGATAATAAGATAATTGTGCAGTTCATACCTGCCGTGAGATTTCCACCAGCACAGAGCGACATCACTCAACAATAACGAGGGAATTCAATTGGAATTTCCGGAAGACTGATTAATAGAACGCATTCATATCGATTACTATCGACTCTGTGTATGTCTATGTACTGTAAGAGATGGGGCATCAAAGCATAGTGGCCACTCAATAGTGGTTGCTCTCTGGAATTGTTTATGTTTATCCCCACGCAGCTCTATTGGCTTCGAATGGACACACAAACACATTGAAATCGAACTGTTTGTAGATGTAGCTATTGGTTTGTTTTTATGAAGAACAGAGTATTTCGTTCTAAGTGCTTGTAGTTAGTTTTATTATAGTAGTGGTCATTGCCTGTCACAGTAGCCGCGCGGTCTAAGGCACTGTTTCTCAACCGTCGAGCCACTGTCCGGTGCCGGGCCCTCGCCTTATAGAAAATAGAATTTACCGGCCCGTGGTCTGACAAATGTTGAGAACCACTGGTCTAAGATATTAACTGTCCTCGCTTTCGCTTTCTAGGACGTTGGGATCTTGGGTTCGAATCGCACTCAGGACATGGATGTCTGGTTTGTGTATGCGTTTATTCTGTGTTCGTGCTCTCCTGTGTTTAGGTAAGAGGCTTTGCGACGGGCTGATCACTCGCTCAAGGAGTCCTACCGTCTGTGAAAGGCGATTTCGGAACTGAATAAGAGACCTGGGCCTTGAAAAAAATAGTATGCTTATTAAAGAACTATTTCAGGGGCGTTGCATATGTGTCTAAGATGGGACTAACGAATTCACCTACCTGCCAGGATAACATTCAAGGTCAAGCAGTAGTACTCCAGGCAGAGTAACTGCGCTAATAGAACCCACGAACATGAAACACTCCGAAGAACTATAGGAAGCTTTAAGAAGTGTAATGGGAACTGCGCTGTCTTTACCAGGCACTCCACAGGAGCCGCTGCAACTCTGCAGAGGTCTATAAGCGTCAGGTCGGTAGTTTATGCAGAGACAAGTTACCAAAATGGCGACTTCCATCATTATGAGAGTGATTCCTAGCTTCTGTTACTGTGAAGACAACAGCACATTCAAATAGTTAATACAAATGAAAAGTAGCAAATAATCATATCCGTAGCTGACGACCTTGAAACAAGAAACGAATTATGACAATTTCCGGCTGCAGTCAGAAAACTAAGTCACCACAATTGGTGGCAGTCAATGCCGAAACACGTTCCATTACTGGGGCTTCGGCTTTCAGCTTTCAGCTTTCAGCCTTTTTTATAATGGTGCTACTCAGCTCTTCTGTTACACGGTTACTGCTGTCTTGGTATCTGTACGTCAAATTAATAGCTCGTGGGAAATGGTAATCAACCTTTGGGTTCAGTGAAAACCGGACAGTTTTTTGAGCCTTCGAGAGACCGTTTGCTGCTGAAGAATGATTCTAGTCCATGCAGATATTTGGATCTCTAGTCTGTCAAATTATTCTACTTTTGATTAGTTTTACGGTCCGACATTTTGTACTATGGTAAATCTCTGAGGAAATATCTCCATTTTCCTTACTGAAGAGCTAAGGTATTGCACTTGCAGCCGGAACAGGCTAGATGTTGGTTATGATGATGACGATTTCAGTGATTCATCTGCATGCACTAGGTTTCATAGATACTTTCATACCAGTAAATACGAATCCTTGAGAATGCCGCGTAAGAAGAAGTACGTATGTCGAAGACGTATTTACAGACACAGGGGAATCCCTCTGGGTATGGAGCAAAGAAATTATCATGTTATGAAAAGAGAGCAGTAAATGGAATATCGCTACTCCGTGCATGTGTGCTAGTATAAGGTGGAACATTCACTGTCCGTGCGCAGTTTACGATCCATGTGAAATATCTTTCACTTTCACATGCATGATGTTCAAGCCAATTGAAATTGACGTGAATTTTCTGAACTGGTGAATGTTTTCAGAGAAGGCCATATTTCATATTAATGGCAGGTTGAACGTCCATAACTCGTGACAATTATTGCCGCAGTTTTCAAGCGTATCATGGCAAGCATGCCTAATGACTCTCGGGATGAGTTAGTCCCCCTTATGAAGTCTGTCGTGTCCCTGAAGGGTTCTTGTTGAGCGATAAATTTTCCATTTTTCGAAGCTGTATATGGAAAATATTAAGCAGTTAAAATTAACAATTTATGTACCAAAATATTTTACTTACATCCATACCTCAGCAGTTTCCCAATATAAGTCTATATTCTAGGACACAACGTCGTGTGGTCCGCTGAAAATCAGGCTACGTTTCGGAGGAACATGACCTTTCCATCTTCAAGGTCGAGGAATAAACCAAGAAAGAAACCAATGTGAAGCAAGTAGCAGACAATGAATTATTTAGTATAATGAGTGTTCAGTGGCGATTTGACGGTAATAAAATTGTGCTGTTAACAACGGCAATGGGTTTTTTGACCAGCTGAGTAATCATCAAATTATTAAAGCACGCTCTTGGTTAGTTAGATATTTATTTCTTATTTTAAGCGAAGCAGCGAAAAGTGAAGACATGGTAAAATGAAGTTTGAATCGATCTTTGAGGATGCAGAGATTTTGCTTCAGGTTGCAGCCTTGCAGGAGGAGGGATGTTGATATACTCGTAATTGAAAAGGCGTAACATCCGCAGGGAGATCAGGTGGGAGATAGAAATGGGTTTCGAAACCGAGTTCCTGGAAATTGGGATTTATATCCACAACGTACGAGAAGTGACACACGTAGGATCTTGCCTTGTTAAATTTTACATTGAATATTTGGTTCCACTTCGGTTTCCCATAGAGTGCAGAAATGAGAAGAGCAACGAGTAAATAGTTAAATTGTATATATTTATTAAACAAGAAAAACTGGGCCACTAATGTCATTTTAAAACATATTTTAAATTTTTGTCACAGAATATCTAGTTTGTACTTTTCCAGGTCAAACGACCGAATATTATGACAGGAGAGTAACAGTTTGTCCACACCTACCACCCAACACCAAATCGTAATGCATCAGACAACAATGTAAATTTAATTTCATGACTCTTGGCAGTTAGACTATATTCGTACTGTTTTATTTGTATAATATGACGAAGCACATAATTCAGATTTTAAATATGTTAAGTTATTTTAAAATTTATATTTTAAATATTTAAAATATTTAATATTTAATTTAATATTTTAAAATATTTTTATGCATAAACTTTTTGTTCCAAGTCCCACAATTAATCTTAAAATATTTTGACTCTCCGAATTCACTTAACGTTCTTGAAACGCTGAAAATGGTACAAGTATTATGTTTCTGGACACTATCCATCGTCCTGTCTGTTTTCTAAAAACCGTCCCGTTATTTTCTTTCTTTTTTTTTTGATAAGGGAGATAGGACAAGCTCTATCTATTGGACCCAACTGAGTAGGTTTTACCTGAGGGCGGCGACAGAATCCAGTCTCTGAAGCGTTGTATTTCCAAAAAGACACAGGACGGTTTCTATAAAATAGAGAGGACGATGGTTAATATCCAAAGACATAATACTTGTAGCAATATACCATCGTCACAAACTTTTATATCTTAACTGACAATGGTGCGTGATATTCTATCATTATTTACTTAGTTGGCCTTATACTTATATAAGAACCTTGACCTTATTTACGACAGAAACCCATTCTCCTGTGTTACATGTCCTTCTCCTCAAATCTTCTCTTTCAGCTGTCGTGAACCATTCTCGACTTCTTCCAGCAGTCTCACACTCTGCTACTTACGAGATCATCTCATAATTGCTCTTCCACATGTCTCATACACTCTATTTATACGCACCTGTTGGTAAATGGCACTAACATTTAATAATACAGCCTCCCGAGAAACGAAATGTAATTTCTTTATTCTCTGAAACAAGTTTCAGAAGAAAAATAGTGATTGTCTGTATCTGCCACATTAAGAGGAAATCCTGCTCTTCTATTACACATGCATCAGCAATTCTTGATCCACTTACTTCAGTCGTTAAATGTTTTGTTACGCTATAGATGCAAAGTGTTTGGAGTAAATCTCGAGTGCATCACAGATAACTAGCGTCGCAACTCTAATGGACAGTAGCAATCCTGTTTCATGCTTGGGTGGAATCGATTTCGATTTTATGACTGGAGTCCAAATTTCCATATCGAGGTTTCCTTTTGTCTTTTTTTAAGTCTATCAAGACAAATGCTAGAATCATACATTAAAAGATATAAATGGAACTTAATAATATTGTGACATGACGCCTGAAGGTCGGAATAGTGGACCCAGTGGTGACGTCCATTGCTAGACAACTTCCCGCGGCAACGAATACGTAAGCAATTCAAATGTCTTTGGGCTCTAACGATGGAAAGAATGTTTTCTGTTGGGTGCACCCCGAGGATGTATAACGAGGATCCAAGGCCAGCTGAAAGAAGAACTGAGGGAGTCTCTTAAGACGGCAGTCGAAGGTGATTGGGAAGAGATAGTAACGAGTTCAGCTGAGATTTGAAAGGCCACCTGTGAAAGAAGAGTTTTTTTTTTTCATTTGGCGCTATAGCCCCAATTTGGGCCTTGGTCTACCTACATGAAACTATCCGTTTCACTTCGGTTGTCTAGATCTTAGACATTTGGTAGGACTCCTTGGGCGGGTGATTAGCTCGTCGCAAGGCCTCTACCTGTACACAAACACAAATACGAATACAAACACTAAACATCCATGCCCTGGGTGGGATTCGAATCCACGATCTCGGCTTCCGAACGAGCGAAGACAGTGCATGCCTTACACCGCTCAGATACCGTGATCGGCAATGAAGACTTTACGTTTGATAATTACTGTGTTGAAATCCGTTGCCAGAATACGACTGAGAATAATAATGTAATTGAAGAAAACAGTCTTTTGGGATTTGGCACCGTGTATATGTGGTGTTAACCGACGTTTCGGAGGAACGTATCGCCTCCATCTTCAGGGTAGAAGAAAAAATATAAGAAATCTGCAAGCGAAGAGACCGTGAGAACCGGTAAAAGCAGACTGTGTTGGAAATATACGCAGCTATGTGAGAGGGTAGAGAACTTGCCCTTCCCCCCTTCCTTTTCTGCTCTCACATAGCTGTGTATATTTCCAACACGGTCTGCTTTTATCGGTTCTCACGGTCTCTTCGTTTACGGATTTCTTATATTTTTTCTTCTACCCTGAAGATGGAGGCGATAGGTTCCTCCGAAACGTCGGTTAACACCACATATACACGGTGCCAAATCCCAGAAGACTGCTTTCTTCATAGTCACCGCCGTGAAAGCCTCAAATCTTAAATAATGTAATTGTAACGGTGAACTGTAGAGTTTAGATCAGAGATAAGGCTGTATTACTTGTAGTTACGAGTTGAGTGTATAAGAGCAATAAATCCATTCATCCAATCCAACCCCCATCTATAGTAACACAGCACAAAAACCATGCAAGTTATGGCATGGAAGCAAAGCATTTTGGAAAATTCTTTTCAAACAAACCAGTACAAACAATCGAATAAGCCTGAGTACTTTATCTGGAACCCCCGGCTCTGTTCACTCAAGTCCCTTGTGGCTTCTTTGTACCCCTCCAGAAACATTCTGGAAGAGTAGGCCTACACTAACGTGTGCTGCAGCCGCTTCCTCCTGCTGGGTTTTACCGTCGGACCCATTTAGAGTCAGGCGTTCAACTGCTGTGCAGTTTTAGTTCGGTCGTGCATACAGACCCAAAAAGCCTCGGAAAGAGACGCGCCTATAATCTCACATGCTCACTTTATTCTTCTTAGCATTAAGCGTGGATAATGAGCATATATCAGGAAGGATGTATCAGTCAGTCCGACCGACTATTTAAATTCTGAACCTACCAGATGGAATTCGATTAAGTTTTCAACTGTGGAGCTACTCTAAAACATGCGGCCTCCGTAGTCTAGGGGTACCGTTCCCACCTCATGACTCAAGGTACGCTGGTTCAAACCCGGCGGAGGTCGTGGAATTTTTAAGGACGGAAAAATTCAGGAACAAGTCCTCCGGGAGGGACTTCAAGCCGTGTGTCCCGTGTCGTAGATTTACGGCACGTAAAAGAACCTCTGAGCTAAATTAGGTAATAATTTCCCGCCCAAGCATCTAGGTACCGAGGGCCGATCTCGTTGGCTCAACGGGGCTGATAGCACGCACCGTTACCGGTAGCGTATGGCGACAGTAGAAATTAAAAGGGGGATGCACAATGGACCAATAATTGGTCTAAGTGCATAGGGAAACCCACCACCTCTAATACTACTACTACTACTACTACTACTACTACTACTACTACTCTAAAATATATCCCTACACATTTTATTTTAGTTGGTGCCAAATAGGCCAAGTGTACGGAGTTTCGTGACTGTATGTTCTGAAATCTAAATACATGTTACACAATTAATTTTAAGATATTTCGGCAGAAGAAGTAATTCCGTTATCACGAAAGAAAATGTATTATAGAATTGGGAGAGTTTAGACTAGGTCCGAACGCTGTGCACATTTATATTAAAATAATTCTTATATTTTTCACAATCATTTAAGAAGAGTAACGCACAAGTAAAAATGTAGGGCTTAGTAAAACTACAATATTTATTATTCTTTCTATATATTTATATAGCAAAATATAAAGATATCCATTAATAATTCTGTGCAGATTTGTATCTCTAGTGTGATTAAATATGCAAGAGTAGATCTGTAAACCAGCATCAGCAGAGAGACCTGTTCAACGATACAAAGAAATCTTTGAAATATACGTGTGTTGCTTTTTTCTCTTTTTTTAATTTTCGCCAATGATCTTAAAAGAATAAAGTGTAAAATCTGATTAAACAGGTTTCCTCGCTGTATAACTCGTATTGCAAAAGAAATGAAGAATTCCATAAAAATCTAGGTCTCTCACTAAATGAGAATGAAAAATATCTCAACGATCTGGCTAATTAAAACTGACTTCATGGAGCTGAGCCTTTTTTGAGAAGCCGCCATTTATGCAGCTACTCGGGAACTTACCAGCATTTTATGGAACCCGAAATTTCATTACCGTGTTCAAAAGAGCCCTCCACTGGTCCCTATCCTGAGACAAACCAATCCAGTCCATACTATCCCATCCTATCTCTCCAAGATCCATTTTAATATTGTCCACCCACCTACGCCTTGATCTTCTCAGTGGTCACGTTCCTTCTGGCTTTCCCACCAATATCCTGTATGCATTCCTCGTCTTTCCCATTCGTGCTACATGCCCTGCCCACCTCATCCTCCTTCACTTGATCATTCTAATTATATTTGGCGAAGAGTACAAGTTATGAAGCTCCTCATTGTGCAGTTTTCTTCAACCTCCTGTCACTTCATCTATCTTCGGCCCAAATATTCTCCCCAGCATCCGGTTCTCAAACAGTCTATGTTCTTCCCTCAATGTCAGATACCAAGTTTCATACCCATACAGAACGAAAGGTAAAATTTCGGTTTTTATATTACAATTTTTCCATTTTTAGACAGCAGACGAGAATGGGACTGAACTGTAGCAAGCATTGCCCGAATTCAATCTCCTCTTAATTCCCTCCTGAATCAGGATTTGGTTTGTTACTAAGGATCACTTCACAAACAGTGAGTCAGTTTTATCAGTTAAAGTCTGAAATTTTTTCCGGTCCGTTTTTATAACGCGCGTTCTTCGTTATAGGAATGTGAAATATTTGGAGCACGGCTCGAGTCGCGTCTCTTTCGCATTGCGGCCACCTTCTGATCCTGTCCATTTCTCAATGCTTAAATATGATATGTTCTCCTATAGCCTCCTCGCAGAACAATTTCTCTTAAGCATCCTCACTGCTATTAATGGTGAGACGTGACCATAAAGGGAGGAGACATAACGATCGAGATGCTGCAGAATCTTGGCACTGTACCAGCAGAACCCACCCTCCATTCTGTCCCCCTAGGCCAAGAGAGAAATCTGGTAAATATGTCTCCAAACTTGCCTCGCCATATGCTGCTATAACTCACCCCTGTTTTATGTTACTTAGTCGCCTTTCTCAATTATACACGGAAATTTGTAGAATATGTACACTTGACGCTTTATTCCTTAAAGCGAACTCATGAGGTGAATTTTCTGTAATCTTAACTGTCTGTTAAGTTAATGTCTGAAGTCACTGATTGCGGTTAAATCGAGTATTTGTGCGGTTCCATTCATATCTGTGCAATATGACATTATATTTTACATGAAACATAAATCGAAATAGAATATTATCGAATCTCTGAAAAGCAGTCCATCACGCAAAATTTAGTATGTGGCATAAAATGAGGTTAGGAACTTCGATTAAACTTTATTTTAAATATCTTTAAATACGTCTTACATATAATTAAAGCAATGAAATTAATTTCTGAATTTTCAGAATTGTATCTGCTTCGCGACTGGATTTTTCAGAAGAGGTTTTGAAAGTACAATAGAGAAGGTAGGAATGATAGTGTGACATGCTGAGCTATGGATGACGCCCCTCCCCCACCCCCCGCCAGCCGTGATGCGCCGAGCGAAGCCGAAGCGTGCCGATGTTAGCCGAGTCCTAGCATCCTGGTCGCTAGGCAACGCGAGTCAACAGCGGTGACGTCACCAAGCAGTAACAGCGGTTACTTCCGCTAGCGTTACTAGCAACACAGCGCCAGGCAACAAGGGTGCCTATTACGTGGCCGTTTTCCGTATTGTCCGATCGAGGCTACATAAGGAGCAGCGAAGGCTATTCACAGTCAGTTAGTCCTGGAGCTACCTACGAGTCAGTTAGTCCTGGAGCTACCGCCGAGTTAGTCCTCGAGCTACCTCCGAGTTAGTTCCGAGTTAGCCAGCAACTAGTCAGTTGTATTGTGGCATTTGGAGTGTACTAATTGTGATACTGCAGATAGCAGTAATCGTAAATCTGTAATTTGGGTGACTGTAAGTGCGAATGTGAAATAAAATTCGCTATATCAAATACGGCGTGAAGTTATTTGTCGCGTCATACCCCCGACAATAGTAAAACATGCAAAATTGAAAATGTGTCCTTCAGTGCGGTCCACATTCTGAATCTCTCTTGAACGAGCGTTGACATGTGTACTCCAAAAATGTCAATTATATTTAGCTAAATGGAGATGTTTTATCGACTGAATAGGTTATGTAGTATCCAAGTAAACGAAGATTTTATCGTGAATTCAGAGTAGGAATTAATTCGGAAGGATTTGTCTGATAACATTCTGTAACTTGGGGAAATAACTCAGGAGTACAGGTAATTAAACCGAGATTCAAACCGAATACCTTCCGAATATATATCAAGACATTCGAGCAATGAATTGTGGAAGTAGAAGAATATGTGGATCCAAGAAGGACAAGAAAATTTGGCAGTGCTGGATATTACGTGTAACCTAAATTTCGTAGTTTGTATGAGTAACGCAGATTTTTCTTTTTAAATCAAGGGTTTTACGCTGGGCTGGGAATGCAGCTGGGATGGAACAGGGGAATGAAATCAGAATTAGTGGTGGGTAAATCTTCTCAATCCTACTGAGGGCATGGATGTTTGTGTGCATTTTTCTGTGTTTGTCTACAGGTAGAGGCCTTGCGACGAGCTGATCACCCGCCCAAGGAGTCCTAGCGAATGTGTAAGATCTAGAAAACCGAAGTGAACGTAGTTCATGGAGGTAGGCCTAGGCACAAATTGGGGCTGTAGTGCCAAGGGGGGGGGGAATCTTCTCAAAGACGGTCACGGTAGCCGAGCGGTCTATGGCACGTACTGTCTTCGCTCGCTTGGAAACCGGGATCGTGGGTTCGAATCCTACTCAGGACATGGATGTTTAGTTTGTGTGTGTGCGTTTTTCTGTGTTTGTGTACAGGTAGAGGCCTTGCGACGAGCTGATCACCCGCCCAAGGAGTCCTACCGAATGTGTAAGATCAAGAAAAACCGAAGTGAACGGAGAAGTTCATGGACCTAGGCCCACTGGGGCTGTAGTGCCAAGGAAAAAAAATCTTCCCAAAAATCGTTAAGGAGACTAAGGGATAACATTAAGAATGTTACTAGGGACATGTTATAATGATGGAATTGGAGTGCAACTGGCCGTCTGTGGTAATAGTGCAATTGACACGACGGGTTTAATAACTTGAAATTTGCTTATATTTCAATCGTAAGTTTTAGCGGATCATACTATTTTAAAACAGAGCATGTTTAAGGATCAGGGGCTAAAATGGTAGCTAACTACGTTAATGGGTCGAAGGTGTACTTGCAGCATGTCAACATTGTTGTCTGCGCTGTTTTGTTTGACGAAGATTAATGGTTGTAACGGTGCTGCCTGCGGATTATCGTGCACGATATTGTAGACGAACAAAGCTACTTAAATCATCGCAGGAAGTAAAGGGAGAGGATTTGTTTTCTAAACGAGTTATTAGTTCTTGAATTTCACTTGTTCTACAACGCATGCAATATCGCCTTTGATATTAGAAGAACTGTAATTCCTGACAAATTTCTCTATAACTGATGAGAAGACCGCTCTCCAGCAGCTGATGCCACAACATAGTGGCGCCTTTGCGTTAGTTAACTCATACAGGTCCTGATCACTTTCTCATTCACTCAATTCACAAATAAATTACACGTCCAGATAGGTTCAGTGTCCTAAATATGACCGTAACAACGGGATATATGTAAATGTTCGGTATTTGGCCAGGTATGTCTTTATTAATATCTAGGGTCTATCATTGTCCATTTCATAGATATTTAATTATACGGATTAACAGAGTGGATTAAATTGATTGAAGCTACATCCAGCTTCTCCTGGTTGTAATCTACAGCAATATTGAGCCAAAGTAAACTGAGCACGAGATAGTGTAGGTAATAGCATAAATAATGCCAGATTATGTAGTCCCAACCACTGTCCTGAGCAAGAGGTTATGGTTGATAGGCGTAGATGAACTGCAGTAACGACTCAGTTGTGTTTTGTGTGTTCTGAAAATGAGCAGAAGGACTGAAGGCAGCCATAAACTTCACTGTTTTTGTAGTTGCTTCTGAAATAAATTATATGTGAACGCGAAAACTTCACATAGCGTTCAGTTGCCACTAGACACGCCCTAAAATCAGTATAGTACCAGTGGCAGCTCACTCTTCTTCTTTACTCTGTGCAGAATAATGCAGACGACAACGCAGCGGTTCATCTCAGCTGTAATGAGAGATCCGTTGAACCGGCTACGCGACGTAGGAACGGGACTGGATTCCCAGAAGCGGCGAGGAAGTTTTCCGTAGTTAAAGTGCCCAGAACGGCTTCGGGGTTCACATAAACTTCAGTGAAACTGGTACTAGGAAATCGAGTTCTTAAACTGAAAATTTAGTTCCTTCTGATGCCTTCGTGTTGGATGCAAAATGCAAACCAGAGTATGCTCAAAATATTATGATGTATATTAGTGACTAATAAAGAGGGTTTGGACTGGCGAATCTATTTATTGGATCTTCACCAGTCGTAATTAGAAATAATTACATCAACCATAAAGATTACTGTAACTATAACACATAAAATATAATCTTCAGCACTTCATCTATTGAACGAATTCTGCGAACCCAAGTCCGACTCCATAATATCACTGTCAATTCTTTGTTATTGCCTTGGACGCTGTCTTCGAAGTCGAAGTCACATTGCGACTGACGGTCAGTCAGTCAGTAAGTCCTGGTATCGAGCCCCATCTGGGGCTCATGACCAGATATTTATTACTGTTGAACATTACGGTTTTTGTTTCTTTTGTGGGGTGTCCTCTCTGAAGAAAGGACGGATCTCTCTTATTTACATGCTACTGGCCCTTGCCAGCGTAGTCTTTCTCGGGTCCGAGTCCCTTGGGACTCGCGACCGTATTTTACTGTCTCAGATTTGAGACTTCCCTTTTCGTCGCCTGCTACGACTCGCAGGGTCACGGTGGAGGTATTCGACCCCGCCTCTACAAGTATCCCCTCTTGTAAACCTTCGGCACGGACCTACAGAGAACACTGCTTATATTGTGTTGTAACGTGTTTACTGGATCTTTGCCTGACAATGGGTGTCCTTCTTTTGTCTGATGAGCGTTGGTTGGAACTTGTTTACATATTCGTTTCCTAGGAACGGCCGAATCCATCACAATGTGATTCAGCTTACACATTTACACACTAGCTTGTTTCTTACCATGTTTTATATTATTCTCTAAAATTACAATGTAAAAATACGTCAAAGAAGGGATACTTTTGGGTTGTGAATCTGAAATTTAATGGACTCTCGTGTTAACAATCCCTCACATTTGGAGTCGCCAAAATTCAGCAGAATAGCCACTGGTTTTTGTTAAGTGGTTACGTTCAAGCAACATCTAACCAGCATTCGAATTCTCTTAGAATATGCAACAATTTTGAAGATTTCTTTGTTCTGGGACATAACTCTGCGTCGTCCGTTTAAAGTCAATCAACTTTCCGGATATACTTGCTCTCTGCTTCGTGCTGCTTCAGTGCGTCCCTTACTCCTCTAACCTGAAGATGGGGGCTATATGTTATTCCGAAACGTCAGTTTATTTTCACCGGGCTGCTCGGCGTTATATCTCAGAAGCCAGAACTCTTAAAACTTAGCACTGTGATAATCTCAAACCCTTTATTAATCGTATTCACGAGTGACGTTGAATTTTGAACAACAAAAGTTGACGTTTCCTGAGCTCAACATTGCTCTTTATGTAGACGATATCTCCAGGTCAGGTTTCACACATCGCGTAGTGAAGAACAAGCACCTGCGTTATTTCTTTAGCTTCACTTTATATTATCAGTTGTATTTAACATATTTTTGCACCCAAATGTCCAACATTCCGATCGCAGTGGCCACGCCGTCTGAGGCATGAAATGACTTCGCCCACTCGAACACTGGAATCGTGGGTTCGAATTCCACTCAAGGCATGGATGTCTGCATGTGTTTATTCTGTGTTTGCGTTAGGTAGCAGCCTTGCAACGGGTTGATTCCCGTCAAAGCTGTCCTACCGACTGTATTAGGTTAAGAAACTGAAGTGTAACGAAGCGTTTCACGGATGCACTATGTTCTAAGTGGTGGCAACAGGAATAGAAGAAGAAGAAGAAGAAGAAGATGTGTCGTATGCGAAATATACTATCTGCGAAACTTTACCTGTTTCTTTACCTGACTACCCAGGTATTCACATTTTTCTACCAATGGCGGCGAGCGATTTCTTCTAAAGTTTTAGTCGAACTCATAGGAAGTGGAAAGTCATGAAACTTTCGGCAATTAAGTATATACATCGTAGAAGACAACTATGCAAACTTAAGCTAAAGATTAAGAAAGTCAAACAATAGAAGAGGAACGAAATATGAGCTAAGAAAAGTATTAACAATTATTAATGTTCCCTTTTTATTATGTCTTGTCCTTAAGTTCCATTCGATGATTCTCTTCGACGAAAATATTTATCACAAAGTCTCAGAAGTTCCGACTATTTCCTAAGTTCTGAGGAATTTGCTTCAGCTCTTATCAATGTTATCTTATTGAATTTCTGATGATTTCACTGGCTGGACAGATAAATGCGGACCCTTTACAAACCATATGCAGCCCGCTCTACAAACGCGCTTGTTTCCATCCTACTTAATAAGAATGAAGACAATTTTATTACTTCTCGAAATGCAGCGCTCAGGTTTGAAGTGTGTAAGCAAGTATGAGATGTTACTTAGTTAAAATTTTTCAATGAATATATAAGGGAGCGTTTACTTTTCAGGAGACAATGATTAAAACACTGCCATCTTAATTTTAATAGCTGCTCGGAAGTAGTAGTTACAAAATTCTTATGGTATTTTTTAAATTTACGAAATATAGGAGGGAAAATGATTTTAGTATAAGAATTTCGGAGTGTCGATTTTTTAACTCTCGCTGCACATTCTCTGTTATTTCACAGGAAAACCGGGGATAGGAAATTTTGATTATTAATAATTATTCCCACTGACTTTCTCTGCTGGCAATTACTAATGTTCTTTGTCTGCAAGTGGGCATCTCTCAGTTTCTGACCACAGATTCTTCAAAACTTTTGCTTTCCTAGTTAAAAATTGTCTCTAAAATTATTCCACAATTTGGGAAAGCAACAGATTTTGTGCTTTAGTCTGCATAATAACAAATATTATCTTAGATAGCCATCGCACCCAACAATAATTTAAAAAAAAAAATGAGACCAAAATCTTGATCAATACCATGATATTGTCTAGCAGATATACGCTTTTCGCAGTCCCACTTTTAATTCATGGCTTCAGCTGCTGAAGTTCTGTGCGAGTAATAAGGGACTGAAGTGCCTTAACATTCCTTGTTCTGCTAGTGCGATAGCTTGTAATGTCTTGCACTCCATGTCAGCAATATAACGCGTCTCCTTCTATTGCACCTGTGCTCAGTAATGGCTAGCGTAAGCCTGGAAGAGGTGGCCAACAGTGCGTTTGATGAGCTGGCTGAAGTGTCAGAGAATGAATTACTTGAACACTTTTCCCGAGTTATCTTGATTATCACTGAACCACGGAAGTAGCGTTTGTTGTTTCCCTTTTCAAAATGTAATCCGGATTAACACGGTTAAAATGAAAGCCTCATAATTATTTAGTACTTATTCCTTTTCCTTGTTAACTCACATGTTTCTTTCAGTGTGCAAATATTTTTTCTTGTTTCTCTGAGTGTCTTTATATTCCCCTTCATACGGCACTAATCACATTCCTCGCAAATTGCTTGACTGTCATCCTAAAGAAACAAGAGAGAGAAGCCTACCACCGAAGAGTTATAGAGATACATTTGTCTGACCCAAAGATCTATGTTAAGAGAAAAGGCGTTTCCCTCATTATCAACATAGATTTCCCCTTATGAAAGTATTTATCTTTCCTTCCCTGTTAACATATTTGCCTATACGGAATGATTTCTGTTCCTTTCCCTGATTATCTGTTTATCCATCGGAGTATTAAATTGTTTTAATTCCTTCCCTGAATATCCACTTATTAGAATTCACGTGGAACTATTCCTGTTCCCTTCTGGCCAATCGCGTGCTTTTTCGCATAAGAAACTCTTCCTTTCCCTCACTACCCATGCATTTATCTTCATGTGAAACTGTTCCTATTTCATTACTCAACTACCAATGGGTTTCTTCCCATAAGAAATTATCCCCGCCTCTTTCCCAGGTTGCACACATAGTAGACTGTAGAATCTATGGGACTATTTTATTATGGTTACAATATGTAGCTGCCGACCAAATTTGTGTGAACGATATTAGCATTTTGAAGTCTGCTATTTTCTGGAATGTAAGCTATTACATATTTAAATTATATTAAATATTAAATACATATTTACCTGCACATGAAAACACCCCTATCTCCCCCAGTTTATCGACACATCTATCTACACGTGAAAATATTTGCATTCCTTTCCCGGCCTGTCAACATATTTGTCAGAATCTGAGTGTCCAACATAACTTGATACTGACAACTTCGTTAAATAACCATCATATTTCTTTCCCTGGCTACTGTCACGTGGTTGTCCGCGGAATATGCGTACGGTCTAATCACACTGGTCCCACTGAACGGCCGGCTTACCAATACTAGAGTTGCTTCAGTAATTTCGAAAGTTTTTTATAGATTTTTTCGTGGTAGAGCAAAAAACTTTCTCAACAAGAAATATAGACCACATAGAGAAGAAAATAAAATAGCAAGACGAAAGAACAATACGAAAACATGTCACGCGTCCTATTTTATATTCTGCGTGTGGAGATTTTGTTTCGAAACTTGCTACTGAGCTGCCATATCCGTGTAATAACTTTGTTTTCGAAAATTTAATTCTTCTTCTGTAACTTTCTCTGGTGTTGCTGAGTCCCTTTCATGGGGTTCTGATTTCTCGTTATGTACTCTTTTTCTCACAGAGTCTCCAGCTCCATGTGCTGAAAATTCACAGACCTCAGTTCACTAGCAGGAAACACCTTTACGCTAAGAAATTTTAAGATTCCTCCGAAACACATGTTGATATACAGGCAGTATATAGCATATGTACAGTATATGCACACATATACTAGCTACAATGACCAGGGCCTTGCCCACCTTAAGTCAGCCGCCTCTATTTTGACTGAACACAGTGTACTGAAACGGCAATCTTTCATGAATATTTCGTGGGTGTCGAACACAGTGAACACTTCAAATTCCTGCAGAAATTACATCGTAAATTGGAAACCATGCTCTAGGTTACCAATGAAAATCTGTATCAATATTTTTATTATGCTTACAGGAATCAAATTTTAAACACCTCCAATAAAAAAAGTAAAAGTAAAGTTATCCCTGTAACAGGCCATGGGGGCCCATAGGATTGTGAGATGTTGAGGCTTAAACATTTTATAGAAAATCGGCTCATAGATAACGGTAAGATTGTCAGCCTTATGCGCCGGCCGCCCTTAACCCCCAGGAAGATTCGTGGTACTCATTTCTGTTAGAGGCTGAGTCGACCCCAGGACCATAGTGCGGCTGGAAGGATTAGGTAAATTGAAAATAATACCGTGACCTCATCGGGATTCGATACCGCGACCTTCCGGCTTGTAGCATAGTGACTCAATCAACTACGCACCTACAATAGCCATTTTTATCTAGTGTCGGCTTTTTAATGCCAAGTGAATATGAAGAGAGTCCTTGGCTACTTATGATGGTGAATATAGGAGGCAACGAAACCATTAACCACTACAGCCCGCTTAAAATCCATGTCACATGAGCTATTCTTCGTTCTCCCACCCTACAATCGAAAATATTGTGATATGATGACTGAAAGCCGGAATGGTGGAGCCGGAGCAGATGTCCGTTACTTAGCAACGGCTCGAAAATCACGTTCCCGCTACAACGAATAACAATGAACAAGTCATTGCCAGATAGCAAGCTGTAAACACTTAGAAATCAACCGTTGCTTCGGAATGAACGCACGGTTTCCGAGACAACGCATTCATGACGAACAGTAATGGAAACCTTGCAGGCGGCGAGCTCTGTGCGCTTCTCTGGCAGCTGTAAAAAGAGAGTTCATTCGTGAGTAGTTGAGATCATCCTGAGATCAGTCGGAGATTCGTCAGACAGACGTCGTACAGAACTTTTATAATTGACTGTAATTGTAAAGAAGTGCCAATAAACCCAGTCATCAGATCCAGAAGCCATTATTGTTAGTCAAACCAATACCTCGTAAGTCACAATATTTTACAGTCATTATGAAATGCAATTGGAAACAATTGTATTCAAGGTACCGGTAGGTTACGCGTGATACTGTATAATAATTTGCTTTAATAGGTTTAGTGTAATTCTATTAAATGTGTACAATTTATATTCGTATGGAGTTTTATTTTTAAGTACCAAGTGAACACAAATACAAAACATGGTTAAACGCACGAACCATAGACTTACTGACTGACTGACTTACTGACTGACTGACTGACTGACTGACTGACTGACTGACTGACCGTCAGTAGCAATGTCACTTTGACTCTTACTTAGTCTATTTCCCCTCTTTTGTAAGAATAAAAGTAACCTTGTGAGAGCACCTTGCTCTGTGTGTGTGCGTAAGTGGTGTGTGGACGTGCGTGTGTCTGTTTATTCTGCCTGATAATTCTGGATGCTGTACCCACCTACATGAAACTTGGAATGTATATCATGCCACCTGAGGTAATCTTAGTGACGTATTTCAATAATACCGACACTGCAGCCTCTCAGATTTTTGAGATACTAAACTTAATACTGCCAGAATGCCTCATACTATCTTCAAGAGGTTTGGTATGTCTATTATACGTATAACTAAAGCCAGCTAAACGGCTTATTTTATTAATATAAAACTGCACCCTCTAAAATTTTGAAATAATAATCTTAGTACTAGTTGAATAGCCCAACAGATCGACATGATGAATCTTGGTTTAAAAACTTTGTTGTATGAGGCACTTCCAACAGCGTACCTCACAAATACCTCCCTTCGTTAATGCCGGTATTACAGCCGCTAAAATTCTTGATGTGGAAGCCATAAACTTGATCTTATCTGCACACTTATTTCATGGATATAACACCACTTACATCCCTTTAAAGACATCTTTTATGTACACATTGTGAGAAGTTAAGCTATCAAAATACAGTTAAAATAAAGTTATATATCCTAACCAATAAAATACTATATTTCTACTATTTGAAATAATTTAATTAAATATTTATATAATCTTGTACATCGTAATACTTTTAACTACGGATTAATATAATCTGATCGACATAGAATGCAACTTGGCCATACTCACTGTTGTGGATAAGCAGTTGCAGAGATAGTTTTTTTAGGATTTGGTGGTATGATACTAGAATACTGGCTCTGTTGACAAATTTACCACACTAAATTACATTATTACATGCGAAATTCAGTATCTATTGAAATCAGCTTTATAACGTTGCTTTATTGACTTCATTACACATACGAATTAAACTGTTTTTTCTACCCGTAGTATCATAAATACAAATTGTGGTTTTCCTCAGAACTTCTTGTTGAAACGTTCCCCTCTTGTTCCTTCTTTCATTCTGGTAGATAGTTCTGACATACTGCTGTTACAGTTTTTATTAACGCTACTATGAAATACTCATTACTTACCTCTTCTTGCATTCTGCCTTTATTGCACAGCAGTTATATTAATAGTCTCTTTCATGTAAAAAATTTATCGGGTTTAATGTATAGTTATAATGTACAACAGTGAATCACTGTGACCGCGCGGTTTAGGGCATGAACTCTCTTCACTCTCTAGAACGCTGGGATCGTGGGTTCGAATCCCACTCAAGGCATGGGTCTCTGTGTGCGTTTATTCTATGTTTATGTTGTTCTGTGTGTACGTAGCGGCCTTGCGACTGGCTGATCCCCCGTCTAAGGAGCCCTACCGACTGTGTATAGGATTAAGAAACTGAAAGAGGCCAAGGTCCGAAGATCTGAACAAATATGGAGGAGAGAGAGAGAGAGAGAGAAAAATGCAATTCATTGTCCAGAAGTTCTGGGAAGAACTATTCGTCATTTTCCTTTGATTACATATTCAGTACAACACTGATACAACACTGCCCTCACAGTATGAGAGTCCCCTTTCCGTCACTAATAAACGGCTAAGTAAACATTTTCCCGCAGCAAAAGAATACACAGGGAGCAATAAAAGAAATGTGGCTGCGTTGTTTTCTGTGCTGTCCCTGTTGTATCAATTACTTTCTATGCAGTGAAAGCCTCCTTTCGCTCGTCATCTTGCAATAGAATGTTGTATTCATCGTCAGCTTCATATAAACGCGGTGGTTCGAATACATGAACTGCGTAAATGTGAAAATGTTTATTTACTCACGTCACCAATTAACAAGCCTATCACAGGTGCTTAGCATACAGCTGTGCACCGCAGCCTATTCCTACTCCGTTCAGGTAATAAAAGTGACTTCAGAAAGACTTTTGACAAATCTTCATTAATATGTTTCCCAAGAATATTCGTTGCAGTTGCTTCATGTTTTCTCCGTGAACAAAAATTTGCTCGGTCACAAGCCTGCAAAAGCTGTATCGAAGAGCAGGCTCTAGAGCTGAAAGACAGGACGTATTTAACGTGACATGCGAACTTACCTTTCCCAGTGGCAAGTTTAAATCTATTTTCGCATATTTTCACCTTTTTCTGAAATCAAGTTTGTTTCGTGTTAGAAAATGTTACCTGAAAATCAGGAGTTTATTTCTTGTTCTGCAGGTGGTAACATTATTGCTGCGTCCTCCGTAATAAATATTAAATACTGAATAGTGGTCTTGGAAAGTAATGAAATAAAAGTCGTTTGCTTAGAATTCCACTGAAACCGCGCTTATATTTGGACACTTTAACGTTCAGAAACTTTATAGGAAACATATGAGAGAACAGCTCATTTTAATTACAAATTCAGTACCTGCTAACTTCAATTGGGATCACAGTGCACAGCATTTGGCTACCAGAATAAAGCACAAGTAATAATTCCATGTGCTTCGCTAGCTTCTGTTCCAACTGACGAGAATATGAAATGAAACTATATACCGGTAACCCTCGGTGTTGGCCAGGCTTCCAGCTCAGGTCACATCATGTGGGATTTGTGGTGGACAAAGTGGCATTGGGGCAGGTTCTCTCCGAGCAGTTGGGTTTCCACTGCCAATTGCCATTCCACGTATTGCTCCACATTCATCATCACCTATCATTTGTGGATGATAAATAAGCCAATAGTGGTCGAAATACCAAGTGGGTTCAGTCTCATCCCACCCCCAGAAATTAAAAAATTATGTACTGGTAACAGGCTGTTTGAAAAAAAATATATATAGTTATAAAAGTAAACTGATGATTTGAAGTTGAAGTCGGATAATTCTTGTGATCGTACTTAAGCGGCCATGATGTCGGGTCAGAATATAAACAAGAAGTTCTAAGAAGAACTAGTCGTCTGCCTTCCAAATGTCAGAGTCAAAGTTGTGTTACTACTGACGGTCAGTCGGCCCGTCTATCTCGGTGTCGAGACCCATCTGGGGCCCAAGACTAAATTTTTGCTACTGTCAGACAATTGTGGATTTGTCGATGAAGGGCGCTGTCTCTGACCACAGGACGGGTTTGTCGTTTAAATTGCTGCTAGCCTTCGCCGACGAGCCTGTTTCTTTTAACTAAATGTTGAGTATTTGTTACTCCACGATTCGCATAAATCACACCGCGTCCAACAATTATTTTACTTTTTCGTGCGTCGTCATTGCCGCGAGAACGTGTTTACCGAGCCATTTCCTAGTAACAGTCATCTCTTCTGGCTCCACTATCCCGACAAAATTGGGGGGTACACTGATACAAGGAAAGCAAATTGATCTTATAAACTTACTTTATTTCTTTTAGAGGTAAGGGAAGTAGGCTGAAAAGAGGGCTCTGCCGACTAACCCTGGATGTACAATCAGCGAACCTATTTATTAATTTAAACTTAACTTCCTTACTCAGCAGCTAAGTGTCGGGTCTGAGAAGAGGCACGCAATTTAAATATCGCGGATGTCGTAATATGCTGCCTGGTCAGTTCCTCGTACGTAAGATATGAAACCTCACGGTTTCATGAAATATGAAATGGCATAGATATAAGAATGAAACTGAAGAGAGAGATTTTTGTATTGCAAATAGATTATTGTCGTAAGCAAGGCACCGAAGCGATCCCCATAGGACGAGATCCAGTGACGTCAAATGTGACGACTATGCTGACCATTGCTCAAACCCAACATGGAAATATCCACCCCATCAGTTGCATACGCACAACTGAATTCTGTGAACCGGCCGGTCAATTGTTCTGCACGTCACACTCTGCTAATATGTCAGTGACATCTGTGATGCCTACGGTGCTTGTCAAATGTACATTACAAGCCCACAGGCCATGCTGGAACTTGCAAGACTGCGATGACGTAATGCACGTGCATATCAGAGATCTTCAATCATGCCCTCCACTCGTTATGTTGCTGTCATTACGTTTTTCGTTTACAAAATTCTGTCTTCGTGCTGCTGTGCTCCTTGTTGGCATAATGTACATTCCTCTGTATGTACCATATCTTTTAGTAGATGGAATTTTATGAAGTTTCACGTCCCAAGACCGGTTCTGGAGGTCATTCAGCTTCCTGCTCAATAGGTAACGGGGAGAGGGAAATTGCGGCGGCGTGTAGCTGATCACATATTTTAAATTATTTCCAAGGTCAAGAATATGTGGGTCTTTACATCCACTCCCCCATATGCCTTCTTGGTGTCGTGCTTTTAAACTTTATTCCCGGTCAATTATGTTTAATAAATTACGCTCAAACCGAACTTAACAGTTTTGTCCAAGACGGCATATGGTATAAACCATTATTAAGTAGCATAAAATTTGTATTCCGGTTACTACCGCGAACTTCTATTTGGCACTTTCTCAATATGACGAATGTTTGATGATGTATTAGAAAAATAATTTCCGGCTGCATAGTGTGGTGTGTATATTGTGGTTGAATTAGAACTGAGTTTTGAAATGGCCACGGCGTGAAAATTAAGTCTTACTTTATAGTTTATGACATATTGTCGTTTCGCACTTTTCAGTAACATTTAAGAGGTATCCATTGTAAAAACTTAGGGCGAGGGCACACCAAGGAAACTGGCAACCTCAACGCAACCACAGTTTCCATTTGCACTGCTCCACTCAACACTACGTGTTCAGCTTAGGTTGATAACAAATCTTGGAAACTTTGGTGGCGTTGCTGTTGCCAGTTTCCCTGGAGTGACCTCGCCCTTAAAGGTGAAAGTCGCTTGGATAACTCTCACATGAAATGACGAAAATTAAATTTGGAATGATACCCAAATTTATTTTAATATTAAATGTTTTTACTGGATGAAATCGGTTAATAATAGTGTGTCCCTTGGACAGCAGGACTGTGAGTCGAAAAATAAATCAGACCTTCCAAATACGAAGAATGCTAAGTTAGCGTACGTGCATGAATTCCAATTGGTCTCTTACTGGATAATTAGTTAATTACTGATTCACAAAGCTTTGGCCCTTGACCTTCCAATGTTCCAGAGCGCGTGTGCCTATATTTAGGTCTCCGGAAAGGCGTGACGTCACCATTGTTTTAGTCGCAGGATGGAGGCCAATGTAAATTCATCACAGACAGACAAAAAAAAAAGAGCGCGGTACACAGCACACAGATAATACAGTGCTAGGGCAATTAACGTTAACCTATTGTGTGAATCTTGTCTCTAGCCATAGTGGTGTTGTCATTGTTATTCTATGGCAAGGCACACAATACGCTGGAAGGTCGTAGAAGTGTGGGTTGCATAATAGCAAGAGAAACTATGTCCCAGACTATCTGTTTATTGCCAGCAAGGAGCTATTAATTCTGTTAATTTAGAAGCGTATTCAGGAAAACTATTCTGAAACGCGTTTACTTTCTATCTGTTTTGCAATTTAGCAACAAACTAATTCATTAGAGCAAAAATTTTCTTCAGGGACTAAAAATCTTGAACGTAAATAATATACGATTCACCGCAATTTATGGAACGGAACGTTTTCGGAAAAAAAAAAACTGCAATTGGTCCTCTCCTGGGGTTCAAGTATCCAGTCACGTGCTCTTTTTTTAAAATAATATACAAGTTCAGGCAAATAATTTTCGAGACCAATTTTTAATTTCCCGCCGGGTGATCTTGCAACGCTGTTACATGGGATTTTAGGTAATGTAACAAGAGAGAGTTCACATGGAAAGTTTGGATATGCTGCGATCAGTGTTCTTTGAACAGTAGCCAATTAGATCACTGTGTGTCATCAACTTTGTTCAGACGTTAAAATGGAGCGTACGATGGAAGAGATTCAATCCAATTTTTTGTGTTTAACTATAGAAATCGCCAAGCAAAATGTTCCAAGATCTTAAAAACATTTTATGGTGAATCCCCAGGCCAAATAAGTCATGGATGTCAAAGTCAAAATCAGAATAATTTTGACGTGCTTTCACGACGTCAGGAGCATCGCCCTCTTTGAGTTTGTACCTGAGTGGATCACTGTTAAGCGGACATTCTACGTGGAGGTGTTGTATTGTTGCCGTGAGGCGCAAGCGAAGAGAGTTGTGGAGAGGTAGTTCATCGATTCTTCACCACGATAAAGCGCCGGCAGATTCTTAGCTGCGAGTAATCCCAGTTTTAAGGAGGAAAATGCATCTCTGCGATGGATCATTCGCCGTCCCCTGCTGGGTCGGCTACAACTGACTTCTCTCTGTTTCCAGAACTCAAGAGTGTGCTGCAAGGAAAAGTTTCTCGGACGCTGAGGACACTGAATCATCCGTGAAAAAAAATGTTAACAGACATTCCTGTTCAGGTTTTTTGAAACAGTTTTGAGCAATGGCCGAAACTCTGTGGATATTATACAGAATTTGGGGAAGATTATGTAAGTTTTGAGGTTTTCACGGCGATGACAATGAAGAAAGTCGTCTTCTGGGTTTAGGCACCGTGTATTCTTCGTTTTGGCTGACGTTTCGGAGGAACGTAGCGCCTCCATCTTCAGAGTAGTTGAATGGCTTGGAATGCAGAGAGCAGTAGCTGTAGTGATTACTTCGAAAATTTCTAGGATGTTAATATCTGCAACACTTGAAATAAATTTTTAAACTATTGTCTCGAAACTTATGTACCGGACCATGTATATCTTAATACAGGTGTTGTATCTGCCAGTATTTCCTTAAAACGGGCTCTTCCTCTCACTATTTATGGACAAAATTGTTTGTGCATCTTTTATTTCCTACACGTGCACCACATGCAATGACAATTTCATCATCCTTGATTTTATCGCCCGAAAATATCTGGTGAAGTGTAAAAGCCATGAAATCCTTCAATATGCAATTTTCTTCATCTCCTGTCTCTTCTTCGTATGTGCAAAAAAAAAGTTCCCAGCAGTTCAGTTCGTTTTCGAAATGAAAGCGAGTAGGGAATATGCAAACATGTGCCTACTTCTAACAGGTCCATTAAGTGTTGGTTACGTAAACAGGACTGCACCTGAATATTAATACTGTTTAAGGTCTCGCCTAGGCCGGGGCACTAACTCCCTTCATTGATACTTTTCGTGCTTCTTCTCAGTCCATGCAACAAACTTGCAGGAATGTGACCTCAAATAAATCCATAATAATTTATTCTATAAAATTTCGATTTCGTTACTAACTAATTCTATTACTGGATGCTGCATGAGCTGAGTTTCTTGTAAGAGTCACTGAACAAAGCATGAGTCAGTTTATCCAATTTTAGTCCATTTTCCTTATTTTTAAATGTGTAAAAGGAGGCTTATGATATAACCTTGCTCCTTGTGTGCCTGTGTATCCCCGCCCCAATGATTTATAGGCAAAGCCTCGGTAAACACTTTGTCTCGAGGTAACGAATACCCACGCAACAATAGGAAAACTGTTGGGCACAGTGTTTTCTATGTAGTTCTTGCCGTATCAAATACTCAGTATGTATTAAAATGAAAGTAAGCCTACAATTCTTCCCAGCACTTTTTTCTAAGATCAATTTTTGTCGTTAGTGTCATGTTTACGCCAACATCTTCTTCTCTGTGGCCGGCCAAAAGCATTTCACTTTCATATTTCTTTATGCCTGAAATATATCAGCTAAGTTGATTCTTATTGCTAAAATCGACAGAGCAAAATATGACCGAATAATACAAATTAATTTAGATCATTATTAAGTAACGTTTCTCACCCAAATATTTTCTTTAGTACGGTTTTAAGTATACAAGCGAATTAAATTGTTTGTCCTTGGTATGCATTTGTTTGATGACATTTTCCAACTCTATAATTTATAAACACTAGAATGGTCGAAATTAACCTATTCTGAATAGTGGATTGTAAAAATGCGAAAGAGGACCTATACACAGCGTGCCCTGTTTTAGGGTATTTTCATGGAAGTTGTCTGGAGAGCTTGTAGAACTTGGCCGAAAGCTTCAGTTCAGATATGAGACCTGCGAGCCTGCAATTGAACCCAGAATCTCCTGGATACGAAGAAGATGTGGTAACTACTATACCGCAATGTCTTGACATCGGAAAGGCCATAACTGCAGTCAGTCGCTCCGTGGAGATGAGTTCCATGTAATTCTACCGTGACATCTGAAACGAAGGGAATGTGACTGTTACATTGTCTATGCGAATGAGATTCTGGCATTTGACATTGGTTCCCATCAGTTGAGGATGACACTACTAACATATTCTACGGCTTCACTGGTTTTACAGCTCCCTCAGGCTACCGAGTAACAGACTTCCAAGATGCCTTTATGGCCCAGAATTCGGCATGAATCCTATGTATGAGCAAGTGTGTCTACTAAGAGAAGTTGTTCTCATACTTGTGCATGAAAGCAGAATCTCTGGGGAACCAGCGCCACGTTTCTTCTGAGATGACGTGCATAACCAAGAGAAGCTCTTAATATTTACTCTTCCACAACTATAAATTTGTTGGGTAAACCATCTTATTGTAATACAACTTCTTTATTACAACCGCCACAACACAGCTACATCAAGGTCTGTTCCTAGTTGGCTCTGCTACATGTTTCGGCTATTAAAAGCCATCATCAGGCAAATACATGGCTAACATATATACAACCACTGAACTGTAGTACTAATACAATTGGATACAATAATATTAATTATATTAAAATATAATAATGCAATAAATTAGATTATATAAAACAAAAGTTATATTATATATACGACTATATATAATATAGTATATATAATCGTATATTGCCATGTTTGCGGACTCCAGGAATGATTTCCTGCAGTAACAAGCACATATGTTATATAGTTACAAAACTTGTACATTAGCTCACACTGATTGTAATCTTTGTACAAATTCCGTTATTTCCAGTATTTCTTATCTGTTTTGTGTTAGTGATCATTTAATAAAGAAAAATATTTAGATGAACTATAGCAGAATTAACTGCAGTGCCCACCGCAATTCGTAAACCGCGAAATTAATTTTTCCTCTATTAACATTTAGAAGCCTCTGTTCATCTGAGCAATATTTAACAATTCATTTCCTGCTAGGCAGAAAAAACTGTTCTCAATTCAGAAATCAGTCGGGTTATTTCAGTCTGAGAATATACGTGTAATTACAGTTTGTTCTGAGAAATACGTGGAACATATACATACATTCTGCGTGAAAAATGCGGGGCTCCTTAATGCTAGAGCACGCCGTACATACAGCAACCACCGTGCTTATGAAAACACCGTAAAGCTTTATTCAGCCCAGTCAAGTAAATTGAAGTTGGTTCTCGCCAGCACAGTCGTTCGTGGTTTCGGACCCCGTCGGTACACATGACATAATTAATGTTAGTTTCATGTCCACCCACATGTTCAGAAATGGGATCTGTTCTTCGACAAGACGCAGGGAATTTTAATATTTCATGAAATATAAAGAGGACTGTTATTTGTGACATGGCAACTGAGGGCCGAAATATCGGATCCAGAGGAGACGCCTATTGCTAGGCAACAGCTAGGCAAAAACCTTTCTGTGACGAAGCAGGAATTCAATAGGGAGATACAGGAGACAAAAAGGAACCATTGCGAATAATTCGTCACCGAGATCCAAGAGACTCGACTCGACCCGACATTCAAGTCGTGAAGACGCTTATAGACGCCACATGGTAGGGGTTCATTATAAAAATGGCGAAACAAGACGCCCAAGCGGAACTTGGATATTGTGGTGACATAATAACCGGTGTACATAGTCAATCTGCCGAGGATCGACAGGTTTGGACCTGGGCCTGGTTACGTCAACATTTCGGGGCCGAGGAGGCGCACCCCGGGGAAAGTGACGCAATTACTCGATGACCTGCAGGGGCAAACCGCCGGTCATTCTACATCACTTCCCAGTGACGTGCGAAGAAATTACTTGTACTAGGGAGCTTGAGGGTCGCTATGGGGACCACCACCTAACCTGGTCTTAATTTTTCCAATTGGATGCAAGGACCCAGCTGATCAGCGAGTCTCTGCTGGCGATCACGGACCGGGCGAAGCAGGGCTGAACTACTCGTCCGTTGGTAATGTGGGGGATCCGGCCATCTTAGGAGGCACTGTTGACAGGGATACCCGCAGAAGGATTTCCAAGAAGGGGGTGGCTCGAGGCACAAGAAACGAGTAGAGAACTCGAAGAAAGAGGCGACAGTACCATCACTCCCGCGTTCCCCTTGCACACTTGACATTTCTGCATGAGAAAGTGACAACAGCCTAAAGGCCGAGGGATGGGTGCAAGAGAAACTATTGTCACTGGATAGTCAGTGAGAATAACCAAGCCAGATATCTCTGCCCTACTGCACAAGAGAGAACTGACCAAGCCTTACTTCCTGAAGATGGCAGCAGGAAAGACTCTCCCCTTCTTTAAAGTAACATTAGTAGAGATGACAATAGGGCCGCGCCCACCGAGGTCTTGGATGTTCGTTGCAGAGATCTCTTACTATTTCATCCTGAAGCTGGATAACCTACGTTCCCACAACACATGTATGGATTTGGGACACGGGGTGCTTCGATTGGGCGACGTTGAAGCGCCACAGTGGAGCCCCGGAGCGTCACCACCTTCTTCCCGCCGTAACAAGAGAATAGGAGATCCGGTATCGACTGGATGTGGAGTAGCCGAAGCAGTCAAAAACAGGAGTAGTCGAGCACAAACGTAGTAGAGAGAATATCTGTTATTGGAGGCCGTTACCAAGCAATAAGCTGTTAAGATAGGGCGGACTGAGAAATAAAAAGACTTGTCATGGGCTGTTGTTTTTTGAAAATTTTGCAGAATAGTGAAAGTGCTACAACTGTTTTGCAATTATATTCAATAAGCCCTCATTAGATTCAGTTATAGCCGGTCACAGTGGCCTCGCGGTCTATGGCATGAACTGTCTTCCCTCGCTAACACTCTGCGATTGTGGGTTTGAATCCCACTCAGGGCATGGATGTTTGGTGGGTGTTTGCGTTTACTCTCTGTTTGTGTTGTTCTATGTTTAGGTAGCGGCCTTGCGACGGGCTGATCACTCGTCCAAGGAGTCCTACCGTCTGTGAAAAATGATTACGGAACTTAATAAGAGGCCTGGGCCCTGAATGGGCTGGAAGATCCATTCAAAAGAAAATGTTGAATTATAAATCCAAAAATCCCTGTCTTGTAACCGACACGTGACATTATGTATAATTTAATGAATGGTTTATTTGACAAAATACTTAAATTTAATTCGAACTTCATCAAAATTATAACTACGTTGAACCGAGATGTGACTAAATTAAATGAAGCCGATAAAATTTAATGTACACGTCAATACAAAATGTCAATGAAATTTGTTAACCTGATTTAGGGTATGAAATTTTCGGTTGAGGAAGAAGCTGTATTACAAGTTGCCAAAGAAAGCGTAAAGTAGGTGACGTCATTCTGTATGCAAAAATGTTCTCTGTGCTCTACTGGTAAGGCGCTCAAACAGAAGATCGAACATTTGGTTCGAATCTGCTACTGAAGTAACAAATATTAATTTGGAACTATATTTTATAACCCGTTTGTTGGTTTCCTCTAAGAGAGTACGGAAATATTACTTTCAAATAGGCCAAGGTCTTTTTCCCCCTGACATGTATAAATGTCACATAGTTTGACAAAGATCACTATTTGCATATGAAGCAGCAACATTCAGTAGCCTTTGCCTTAATCAGTAAAAGAAGATTAATAACTAGAAATTTATAATACTAAAATTTGGAATGGCAAGTTTATTGATTTTCAGATGATGCAGCGGGCTTAAATAACAGGGAAACATATCCGTTAATAACAACAGAGTTTGAAATTTTAAGTTATAATAGGCCTAATGTAATGACAGGATGTTTATGGACAATGGTTGTGGCCTGCTTGAAGTTATATTCCTTGTGGTCGATTTGAAGGACAGAGAAAAATTATGAGAATCATGGATAAGAAATTTGAAGCACACTTAACATGGTCGAGATTCGAGACTTGTGTCTTCGCAGTAAAATAAGAGCACTATCTATTGATTTCAAATTGTATTCTGGGTGTGACCAGGACACCGTCTATTTTGACTGAAGCATTTCGTGGAATTCCTGAGTCCCTTCAGTAAATGTCGGAATACTGCCTGAAAGTGGGCCACCAGCGTGCCCTTCTACAATATTCTCCTTTTTATTCGCTAATAATCCGCCATTCCGCGCCTCAGAGTCTGAACTACGACAGCAATTCAGATAAATCGTAATAAAGGAATAAAACCCGACACATATTCAGTAACAAAGAATGTGCTGTAATATTATATTATAGCAGCCAATTGTGCTTTTCACTTACAGTCGATTAGTTTTTTTTTTTTACAGTCTCACTTGCAACTTCATGCTCTATAAAATTTACTGAAAGTTATTCACTACATGTTTCGATCTATGTGGTCATCACCACGTGTTAAAATCGTTGTGTGAGGAAATTGCTGTCTTCTACCGTTGCTTATGTTGGTAATACGTAAGGACCTGCGATGCGCATATGTGTTTGAGTTGGTGTGTTGTATTCTCTAATGTTATGTGTTGTGCTGTGTGTCTTGTTTTCAAATTAATCGTTCGGAAACAAGACACGCAGCAAAACACACGACATAAGCAACAACAGAAGGCAGCAATTTCCTCACACAACGATTTTAACCTTTGATGATTGCCTCACTGGCCGAAACATGCAGTGATAAACTTTTAAGGTAAATAACTTTTAATAAATTTTATAGAACACGGTGTTGCACGAGAATATGTCCTGTCTAGAAACATCCCTAGTATGAAACCTTAGCAACTACACTGTGGATTGTGTTCGGAGCACAGGGTTCCCATACCCCAAGAACTTTCCTGGTTTTATGTATGGAATACGCATTTTGTCTTCCCAAATTCATTTCCTGAGCGAAAATTTTAACGTGCTGGAAGTTTGTTAACTTCAGAAGTTTAATTGGTTGCCATCTCGGAAGAGGATGGCGGTTTGTCATATGATTAATGTTGTCGTGTTCTCTCGGGCTTCTACGCGGAACTCAGTAGTTGAACCTAATGATAGCACCAATGGATGACTAATGTTAAAATGTAAGGACCAACACTCACAAGACCCGATTTCTCATAATACTGAAAAAAGCAGTGAACAGAATTATCAAGCTGACTGCTAAACTTATAAATATAAATCAGTAGGTCAATTACCTATTCGCTAAACACACAAAATTCCTTGAAAAATAATAATTGCTTAATATTTCCTGCTTTTGTGATGCAGGAAATTTTATCCTTTATTTTAAAAAGCCAGTCTTTCGCCACCATCCTAATTCAATCAACGCCTTCACACTACTTCAAGATATATTTAACACTAGCTGCAAGGACCCGGCTTTATCAAGGTTAAGTTAGAGTAAATTTTCATTGAACACAATACACTAAAACGGTAATACTACGGGAACATTTTTCGTGTCCCACACAAGAATAACAAGCACGTCATATTCCTGAAGAAATGCAAGTTGGATCCATTTTGTTGAAAACAGAGACATCCTACCCACAGAAATCTGCACAAATTTACTTATTGCTTTTACAGAAACACATTTTCAAATATCGATTGACTATTTTTTTCCTTGACACTACAGCCCCAGTGGGCCTAGGCCTACCTCCATGAACTTCTCCGTTGACTTCGGTTTTTCTAGATCTTACACATTCGGTAGTACTCCTTGGGCGGGTGATCAGCTCGTCGCAAGGCCTCTACCTATACACAACCACAGAAAAACGCACACACACAAACTAAACATCCATACCCTGAGTGGGATTAGAACTCATGATCCCGGTTTCCAAGCGAGCGGAAACAGTACATACCTTAGACAGCTCGGCTACCGAGACCAGCATTTAATTAATTAATTCCTGCTATTCATTTCTGTTAGAGGCTGAGTTGACCCCAGTGCCATAGTACGGCTGGAAGGATTAGGTCAATTGAAAAAATCCAATGACCTCATCGGGACTTGAACCCGCGACCTTCCGGCTTGTAGCATAGTGCCTCAACCAACTACGCTACCACGTACCCCGCGACTGATTTTTACTGACGGAAATTCATCAATTACAGGCGAAACCAAACATATGAACATGATATTATTTATATTGAGTTTGTAGATGATCTTTATAAGATACATTGTAAGTTTGGGGCCGGGATAATGTAGTTCCCTTATCCACGTCGTCCAGACCGATTCTAAGATCCACGCCTACTATCAAATAGGGTACCAGGGGGCGCTTTCCCGGGGGGGTGTAAATTGGCAGGGACCTGAAGCTGACCACTCACCTGAGATAAAAAAATGTGGATGTATCCATCCACTCCCCCATACGTCTTCATAGAGTAGTGATTAACTAGTTAAGAACAAGGAAAATTTTACCTTCTTTATTTTGTTAGTCTGTTGAAGTTAATTTGTAAAAATATTCATGATGGATGAATATCTGGATGACTATGAACTTCTAAGGATGCACTAACCTCCAAAGAGTTAAAATTCCATAAGAAAGTCACTTCAATTTAAATGGGCGGTGAATATTGTGTGTAATTATTATTGCTAACGATTTCAGTCTCATTGTCATCGGTGCAACGTGCCCCATTAATTATGGTATGATCTATGCAGCTCGGTTTAAGAAGGTATTACAGCAGTGGAAATATATGTGGAATTATGGGGTTATCCGCAAGCGGATTTTCTTATTTTTTTCCTTCTACCCTGAAGATGGAGGCGATACATTCCTCCGAAACGTCGGTTAACACCACATCTACACGGTACCACATCACAGAAAACTGCTTTCTTCATAGTCGCCGCCGTGAAAACCTCAAATCTTACACAGAAGCTGACTAGTTTGAATCTAGAATTTGACACTATTTTGTTTTTTGTTTATATTTCTGCATTCAGATGTTGGGATAGTACTTTGAAATATGCCACAACTCTTTCTTCCCAGATTTTCTAAATCCTTGGATCTCTGTCAAATATGAATCTGCACCAAATAGTTACTCCAATTCAAAGAGCCTCTTCAAACACGGTCAATTATAATCCGTCCACCAAACCTGCAATTCGTGTAATGGAAGTCGAAGATGGAGAATTGGAGTTACCTTTAAAGAGAAATGTAGCGTGTAGTAATTCTTTCATTCCGTTATGGAATTCTGTTTCACTGAATTTAGTAGCTTGTTTTAGTTAGCCTTGTGGCCCGTATTCAGGATAGGCAGGTTCATAAACTGTGTGAGCATGTGCGGGCACTCAACAGGATATGAACTACCTCTCGCAATAGTTGTTTTGGGGAGCCTCTATTTATTACAGCTTTCTACTCGGGAGAATAAACTAAGAATGTGCTGCATTGCACGTGTGTTTTCTGGAAAAGGTGTCGCTAAGTTCTTATGTTTTGAATTTTCTAATTTGAATTAGTCCAATAGACTGTAGTAACATTATTAGAAAGTTATATATTTATGCTGTTATGGTACACTTGTGAATTTATCGGTTATAATATGTCCTGCGTAATATTGCACACCATTAACACAGAACAGATCAGCTCAAGTGCAAATATTTCTGATTTTACTTGCTGGAAATTTTGGTTCTAGCACGGATTTAAATGAAATATATTCTGCCTCAGTTTTCCGTAGTATGCCTCTGCCCCTGGGCTAATATGGAACTTTTGAAGAGGTCACCATTTCTCTCCTTTCTGTATATATGAGAATATTCATTCTCTGACCCGAACCAACGCACAAAAATCTTCATCGTCGTGAAATAAAATAAGAAAACGCTCATGTTCAAAGCGAACAATCTGTTAGCTGAAATGAAAACAAACACGAAACAAGCTGCTGATTGTAAAATAATAACTTTTCCTATTCGTTTTAAAATCCTACAGTCCTACCTACGAGTACAAATTATGCCGCTGGCTGGCGCTTTGACTACCATAGGTTCATGAGCTTCAGTGACTCCAAAGGACGAGCAGGAGTGTAAGGGATAATATTAATATCAATATTGTTGAGCTAGGTTCTGAGAATGGTACGAGATACATAGATAGGTAGATAGGTGGAGCCGGCTCAGGACCATGTAAATTATAATATTGACGATGTTCAATGTTCAGGGTTTGCAGTCAGAAAGTTTACTATATAAGTATAGTTTTATTAAAGAAATAAATACAATGACATGACACTGGCCACGTTAATTTACCGTCACCTTTCTAATTGAGCACGACCAACTGAAACCGTAATCCTGTATGAATATTTCTTCGGGGTCCCATACAATAAAAGCAAGCACGTCAGTTTCCCGAATAAATGCAATTGGAAATAATTCCGTCCAAGACAGCGAGAGCCTACCCACGGGAATCTATATCAGCACATCCTTATTACGCTTAAATTAATACATTTTGTAAGTATCAATTGTTTTTTATTGGCGTAGAGCTTCATCAGGCAATAATTAGAAGCACGCAAGATTTTTTAACAAATCGAAGTCCGTAAACGGAAAGGATTTAGAAATGCACAGCTTTCAGGTTTCCCAAAGTTCGTATGCCAAGTTTCAGTTTTCTAGGTTACTCGGTTTTAGAGTTAGAGCGTTAGCATACAAGCCCACTTACAGTCTCTTTTATTTATTACATGTCTTATAAATTACGAGCTGTGGAATATGTACATGAGAGCAGTTCTAAATTTTACCATATGGATTCTTAAATTATTTTTATATTGCTGAAAGATCACAATTAATTAATTTATAATGTTACCAAGCTTCATTTTATTCTTAAAATTTAAATGCTTCTGAAGTGATTACGCCCAGCGTGGCCCTCATTAATAAGCTGACAGCTTTAAAATGCTAAATAAATTTCCCCTTCTATATGGAATACGAAACAACTTTACCGTAATCACAAGGTTCCGTCATTTATCCTGAGCCAGTTGAATGCAATCCACTCCCACATTATTTCTCTATTCCTATTTTAAACTTTTAGAAACTGGTATTTTACACGCAGTCAGGAGCTAGATTATAGAACGTCAATTGGTAAGACGACAGAAGAACAATGAATTGGAGGAATTTGTAAGGAAGCGGTCGGAGCTCAATTAGTGCATTATCCGACATCTCAAGAGATGAAAACCACGCAATTCATTAGTCAATATAGCCTGTGTCTGAGACGAGATTCGAACTAAGCTTATTTAAATCTTGGTATCACTTTTAGTGTGAGGTTTTCCATAGGTTTTATTCCATTCGGGTTTTCCGAGTAACTCTCATCGTGAATTTCCCATGTTACCAGTGTGTGCTTCACTCTCCGCTGTATATATTTTCCTGACTTAATGACACAAAGTTTGGTGAAGTGCACAAATTAACATCCCCTTATGCAGTTCTCTCCAGCCTTCTGTTACTTACTCTGTTCTTATATCTAGCTATTATTTTCAGCACAACATAAATTCTTTTGGTGTAGTAATTGAAGTTAACTAACTTCTGTTTAACGGACATCCGTTCAGTCAGTTATGACGTTACAATGCTCGTATTAAAATCTGTCTGCTTAATTGACACTAACATGATCACATTTTGATCAAGCGATACTGTGTAGATGAGAAATGTGTAACGAAACAAGAGCTGACCAACGCGCGGGTGCGTTTGTTACTGACAAAGAGTCAGTTTCAGTGGAAGGGAACAGAATGTTCACGCTGTTATATTGAGTTTGGGTAACCTGTTAAAACCCATTTCGCATATTTGTGGCATATTATAATTACGCTTTATTGGCACGTTTAATATTAATTACTTAATTTTAGTTGGCAACTGATTAGACGGAACCTACACGTGTATGCATTACGAGCGGGATGCAGGATGTCTATCGGAAAACAGTAAAGTGATTGCTATGACACCCGACTGCAGGACAGAACCATGATATGAAAAATGTTAAAATCCTTTGAAAATATAATAATTTCAAGTTTAATGCTTGCATTTGACAATAACAAATCAAAATTAAGATCTTTGTGACTTTAATATTATCATTGCAGAAATTCTTGGTATCCTTAGGCTCAGAATTCCTCTTTTTCCCTTATGTCTTATGTATAGTCTCTATGACTGAAATTTGCAAAGCCAATTTCATCTGCTTTTTTATTGCTGTTAAACATAACCTCAACTCAGGGCAGAATATGCTTTTTTAAGGACGTTTCGAAGTGTTGAGGGGAATATATGGATCTGAGGAAGAGATAGGAGAACGAAAAACTTGTACAATAAAGTATTTAGTGAAGAAAGCAGTCTTCTGGGATGTGGCACCGTGTTAACCGACGTTTCGGAGGAATATATCACCTCCATCTTCACGGTAGAAAGAAAAAAAGAAAATTCGCGAGCGAGGAACCAGCGTGAGCAGGTGCCCTCCCTTCCCTGACACAACCCAAAGTTACTAGCCGCTATGAATTTGTTCTAACTTCTACTTAGTGTTTCATGGCATTTTTATTTATATCTGTACAAAACAAAAATTAAAAAATTGTGGGGGTTTAAACTGTTCCAGGAAAACATATGAAGGGGGAAATCTCCTCCACTCCAAACGGCGGTCCTCTTCACTTACAATTAAATCAGATTACATTGATTTATCATTTAATAGAGTTTATTTTGTTAATATACTCGTATATTATATATTAAAATAAAATATGAAATTATCATTTGGGTATATCCAGTTTACTTTCTTTAACTACTCCAGTGTTATTACATCCCCGATATGTTTTATCCGTTACCATTCTCTCGAGGTTAAGTCTATATGCAAATTAAATTATTATGGACCATCGGTATTGGTTTCGAAGTAGCAGATCAATTGCTGACTAGATTCTTTTCCTTGGCACTACAGCCCAAGTGGGCCTAGGCCTACCTACATGAACTTCTCCGGCTGACTAGATTATTTTTTCATATTCATCAGATAATGAAGAAAAATTAGGGTGCAATAAGACAGTACATCAGCTATTTATGGACATTAAGAAAGCCTATGATTCAATTAGAAGAGAACTATTGTACAACATTGTAATAGAATTTCGGGTACCCATTAAAGTTGTTAGGCTGATTAAATGAGCTTAAATGAAACGTATAGTAAAGTCCGCATAAGTAAATATTTGCCCTATAATTCTCCTATCCAAAATGGTCTAAAAAAAGAAAATGCTTTATGGCCACTGTTTTTCAACTTGCTTTAGAGTACGCTATTAGGATAGTCCAGGAAAACCAGATGGGAGTGAAATTAAATGGGGAACATCAGTTGCTAGTCTATGTTGACGATGTGAATTTGTACATAGGTAACAGGTACCATAAAGAAAATACAGAGGCTTTAATTGACGCTAACAAGGAGGTCGCTCTAGGAGTAAACTCAGAGAAAACTGAGTATATATTGTTTCCTCGTCACCGGAATACAGGTAAAAGTCATGCCATAAAGATAGCTATTAGATCCTTTAAAAATGTGGCAGAGTTCAAATATTTTGGAAACGAGAACAAGAAATCAAAATTGTGTTCAGGATAAATTTAAGAGCAGATTGAATTCAGGTAATGCCTGCTACCATTCAGTCTAGAAACTTATGTCTTCTCGTCTGCAGCCTGAAAACGTAAAAATTAAAATATTCAAAGTTAAAATTTTGCTCTTTCCTTAGACTGATGTGAAACTTGATCTCTGACATCAAGGGATGGATATACACACGGTGCTGAGGAGGATATTTGGACCGATGAGAGCTGAAGTGACTGGAGGTTCGAGAAATCTGCTTAATTAGGTGCTTAATAACTCGTACTATTCACCAAGTATAATTAGAATGAACAAGTTAAGGAGAATTAGATTGGCAGGACATGTAGCACGACTGGAGGAGAAGAGGAATATACGATACTGGTGAGAAAACCAGGAGAAAGGAGACCAATAGGTGGACCAAGACGTATGTGGATGAATATTATTAAAGTGTATGTTAGAGAAAATATATAAGGTGGTATGGACTGGATTGATCTAGCTCAGGATAGGGACCAGTGGAAGGCTCATGTGAACACGGTAATGAACCTTCAGGTCCCGTAAAATTTTGGAAAGTTCTTGTGTAGCTGCATAACTGGCAGTTTCTCAATAATGGCTCATCTCCATGGAGTTAGTTAAGAAGTTGATTGGTTGGTTAGTTAATGAGTGAGCCGCATTGTCTTTTTCGTGGTGTCCGCATGACACGAGGCAAAATAGGAACTAACACAACGACACTGCACATCGACACACAAAACGATACAAAACTCCAATAATTTACACGACTGCATCAAACTGCTAAACATGCCAATTTTTAAATATACATAATATTGTTTTAGATATTTCAATAAATATTAGATTTCATCGTTGTACGTTTGGCACTTTTATATTTTTGTAGAATTTCCTTTCAGATTTAGTCTCCATCTGATAATGATCATCCTATGACCGAAACATAACAGGATACAATTCGAATCGAGCAGTCAAAGTAAATAAAATTTATGTATGTAGACGATAACTTCACATTTTATTTTGATTACTCATTCTCATATCCATTTATTGCCCGAGAGCAGAGTAAGTCCCCCTTGTTTACCGGGCCGTCACCAAGACGCCAGTAAATACAGACTTATCTCAGCATAGTAGTTAATACACACTTTAGTAGCATCGGTCCTGTTGATAATCAAATTCTTCTAAGCGAAGATACGTACAAAGCAAAGAGACAGTGCTTGAAGTATTATTTGTTGTTTGACTTATTTTTACCCATTGTTATAATATAAATGGTTGGTTACTTTGATAGCTACAAAATTTTGCCTAATTAAAGTCCAAGTAGTTTAATTATTGAGCAATAAATATAACATGCTAAATCTTTAGATGCCATGATTTATAATTTTATATATATATATATGTCTGGGTTAATTCCGTATTGATAATTTGAGTAGTGTGATTAGTATGTTAAGAGACAAATATAATCTCAGCCAATTACACGACTGAGTTTATGAGGTGTTTCTGATGGGTCTTCCACTATCAGCCCTGAGTGATGCCCGGAAAGGGGATTACTGTTATTACTGTTACTTCTACAGGGTGAATCTTATAGAACCGGCCCGATGAATTTGCTAATAATTCCGCAGGTGATGCATATAACCGCTCACAATTACGACATGATAATCCGTGGGCCGTGCTGTGTCGAATGGTGTGCTCATGATCCGGCAAGTGGGAGCCCTTATGCTGCAATGTCAAGGACAATACCGAAACGTGTCTGCAGTGCGCAGGCTACGGTCATGGAGTTCACTGTTGAACAGCGAGTGTTTCTAGTGCCTACTTGAAAACGGCGGACACTTTCAACACCTGCTCTGATCACGGCATTCAGTCCAAGATATGATATGCGTAAATTACTTCAATATCTGTATGGTATGTTTTATATTACAGCTCATTTCGTCTGGCCAGTTCTATATGAATCACCCTGTATAACAACTCGTGTTAGACAGGTACAACACAGCAGGTTACTTTATATTTAAAACTAACCTTTGAAAGTGAAGTCCATTTTATAAATATTATTTTATTTAATACGAAATATTCAAACAAATTAACACTTAGCCACGAGAGAATTTAAAAGAATATTTTCATTTCCGAGCTAGTAACATGTCACTGAACTTATTCAATAACCTTCGTAAATTTATGTCTTTGTTTAGAGGCAGGGTTAAATTATTGTAATAAATATGTCAGTACAAGCGAGAAATTTTTCCTAAGATACTTTTAAACTGTAAAGAAGTATTTGTTTTTTAGTTCAATTAAGCGCTTAGATACGAACCGAACTTTCAATAGCTCTTCCAGCCTATTCAGAGCCCTGACCTCTTAATCAAACCGTAATCAATTCACACAGACGGTAGGCCTCCTTGGACGAGTAATCAGCCCGTCTGAAGGCCTCTACCTAAACACAAGACAACACGAATACAGAACACACACGTCAATCATCCTTGGCCTGAGTGGGATTGGAACCCATGATCCCAGTGTCCGAGCGGACGAAGATAGTTCATGTACTAGTCCGCGCGACCATTGTGATCGGCTTCGATACGAACCGACATAATCCCTCAATATGAATCTACAACTCTACCACTACAACAACTTTATCTATGAGAAACGAATTACGAAATATTTAGGGGAAGAAATTACTGAAAACTGCTAATCAGCACTCATGATTTAAAAACCAAGGCGTCCAGTAACTGCAGTGTGTTATAATGTTTCGTGTTCAATTTAAATAAATTTCACTTACATCATAATGAAACAGAAGAAGACGGTCGATCCAAAATTCTAACTTGTCTAGTTCACTAAGGGCAAGAAACTCTATATCCATTTTACGAAGCATTGTAAGAGATAAGTAATGTGATTCATCTGTTACATTCTTGTGAAGGCCACACTGGTCACCACTTCAACAATATCTATAATGCAACTTCATGCCACATTTAGGTCTGTGTTTTAAGGCACTGCAGTTTAAACTTCAGTATCCCATGTTGGGGATTAATCGTCTGTCATACAACGCATGAATTTTCAACCTTGATACAGTATACATGTCTAGCTCTGGAAATTACTTGAACAGATAACTGCTTTACAATTCATCCAGAGCTTATATAACACCGAATAAATGAGCTTACTGTGACGTCGATGCATTGCCAGGCAACGGCTCGATAAACACCCCACGATACGAACACGCAACAGTCGCTAGTGGACTGGCGCGATATTATCACGTGACTTGTTTTCTGTGTGGTCTCCTCTACGCAAAAATAGAACTGTGTTTTATGAGAGAAGTCCATTCCAAGAGGATATGAGAGAAAACTGGAATGGGACTGACTTCACTTGAGTTCCGAAATTCCAAGGGAACAGCAGTGTGGCCAGAAGAAGAATTAGAAGACTTAATGTGTGACGTTACATGTGCTATAGTTACAGTAATCTTGAGAGTGTAAGAAATAATTTTAGTTACGACTAGCGAAGATCTCATAAACCGATTCAGCAATCCAAACCCTCGTCTTAGTCACTGAAACACGTGACATTATTTTATTTACAAGTCACGACTAAAAATTAACAATTTTTTGGTCCACTTAAAGTTTCAGAAGACTAGATTATTAATTGCTGAATGACTTTTCATAAATAGTGAACGACGTGGCAGTGAGAAGTCGCCAGACAAGTAGCTCATCTTTCCGTAAAAATTCTCATTCATCAAGCACTGTGAAGGAAATTTTTAAATTATGTATAGTCATTAAAACACTGTACTCTAATTGTTTTTTCCTTGGCACTGCAGCCCCAGTGGGCCTAGGTACCTCCATGAACTTTTCCGTTCACTTCGGCTGTACTGTAAATACAAGTGGCAAATTGAGGAAAGTGCTAGAACCGAGTTTCGGGTCAACGTTCTTGCAATCAACATAGCAGCTTAAGCACATTTCCATAAGGAATATTTGTACATGGAGAACAGAGTCTCAATGAAGGCAGTCACTGATATACTGAGCAGTTTCCTGTAATTCCATAAGTCTTGCCCGTAGATCATCAACAATTGTGGGCGAAGGTGGAAAGTACACATCATCCTTAAGAAATACTCATAAGGGAATTGTAGTGAAGTTAAATAATGGCCTCTATTATGGTCACCTCGACCCCTTGTTTGGACTCTACTAGATATTTACATATAGCCATTTGTTAAGTATAATGTGTACTTTCCAACTTTACCTGAAAATGCCCATGCCCTAAGGATAAAATTCCAGACGCAGTTACAGAATTCACTCCAGACAAGTTGGGCCGCACTGGGACGAAACTCATTTCAGGTGGGATATTTGTCGTGCTGGATGTCACACAGAACGGTCAAACTTTATGTGTCCGGCTCTATATCTATATATTTGTGTTTTTATTTATGACTTACTGGTGAATGTAATCCTCTCAAAGTTCTAAAGATAATTTTGAAAAGACGTGCCTACTTGTATACATACATAGTACCCTGCCGTTATGTGTCCTACATACATCCAGGCAACTTTTCTATCCTTCCAGTTGCTGTAGCATGTGGTTAAAAGAAAAGACACAGTGTCCCCACATCGATAACCCCTGGTTACAAATGTGTTGCTGTCAGCAGCGAAACCTGCCACGGTTACGCGTTTTCATCTCATTCACATGTCGCCCGCTCGCGCGTTAACGCTGTTGCATTGGACCATCCATCAACGAAACACTTTTTGTGGCACTCAGCTACACAGCAATTTGATTCCTTTCTTTTCATCGTCACGGCATTAGCAAGTTGCTATGGTAATTCCGTTATGTAATACCACAGCAATACACATTACACATCATGCAACACAAATACAAAGCATAGCATAACGCAGGAAGCTCGTGGGAACAAACTCAGATACCTGGTTTACACACAAGTAACTCCACTACATGAATATCGAAATGAAGAGGCGGTGTTTGTATCTTTAATCGTTTGGAAGTTTGTGGGTTATTCTAAATCAGGTAGCATAGAATACCACAGCTTGATCACATTTCATGGATCTGATGCTCAAAATGCAGGTACACTGTACCAAAACCCATTCCTAATGCGCATGTCCAAACGTTTGACGCTTCCTGAAGAGAAGCGATGGTAACACATAAAACACTCGTATGGTAGGTGTTAAGATACCGTCGGTGAGTAGACTTGAATCTATCGCGTGTCGTACATGCAAGATTAGAAGTAATAGTATCTCAAACACAGACTACTTGGCGAAAAGTAGAGTATGTGTAGCTGAAAACACAGCCAGTACTATGATGCACGATCCACTAACCTCTAGAGTAAAATATTTGTCTGTATTCTAGAATAATATTTTATTCTAGTAAACCACTCATCGTTCCACAAGCCGAAACCAATGTCGGATAATAACCTACCAGTAGGATATAATTCGATTTTTTAAAATTTAAGGCAGTGGCTGATATACACTGCAGTTACACAAAATGTTGTCATTGATGAGTGTTTAACATGCATGGCGTATCGGGAACTAGAACTACTATCATCATTACAAAACTGACAGAACAATATTTAGGAATTTTATCATAATATAAAAATAAAAATATAAATTTGTGATACTGTGAGTGTTTAAGAGAAGCAAGCTGCTTCCACCTTCAGGATAGAAGTGGTTAATGTGAGGAATAATTTGGTTTTTATAGGTAAGTTGAGAGTAAGATACTTAAAAGAACGGGTAGGGAGACTAGATGAATGCCAATGGTGAACAATAGCAACAATGTACAGGAACTTTTCCCTTTTCAGAAACATAGTGCATACTGTGTAATATGTGATACGCTGCTCTCTATTCTTGTGTCTGGGTTTATATTCCACCTCATGCATATGCGTATATATACCCTTTTTATTTAACAGCAGAGGTATGTATGTAGGATGTTCTAAAATAACAAAGTTTGTCTCTCCTGTATACTGTGGAATAACAAGTCTCTTTAACAGTGTCCTGCCCCAGTGACGTCACAGTGCACATGACAGTCATCCTACTTCGCGGAAGGTGTCGGATAAAGTCTAGAGAGTGTCATTTGTTTCCTTCGTAAAGTACCTCACCCTTTCCATTACGATATGGAGAAGACAAAGTGACATGTCTGACAATTCATTTGTTATGGCTCCATTCGTACTATAACTGACTGAATTGCTGACAGGCTGCCTGTCTGAATGCCTGACTAGCTAAGTAGTTGGAAGACATTCTGTATGGCTAGCTAAGAGTTTAATTACTCGTTAATTTAATGAATAACTTGCTCTGTGCTTGATATTCAATCACTGAGTAATTGACTGAATGACTGACTGAACGGTAACTTACTGACTAGAAAGTGACGAACTGAATATGACTTTCCGACTGATGGAATATCTGGGAACTGACTGGTTGACAAACTGACTGACTGAATGAATGAATGTTCTCCTGGTCCGTTCTTATGTTGATATCTCCTTTGCCGAATAATCAACTTTAGTTATCAATAATTACTATAATAGTACTGGGATAGTAGCAAGTTTGATAGAAGTACTACTATTACTCAAGAATATTAATTACTCGCATATATATAAAACTATTTAATTGTTGAATGTTGATTTTACTTCCTAGTTCATGTTTTATAGTTGTTTATGATACGTTTCTTCCGTAACGGCCATATTCGAGTACATTTCTTGCGGAAGTTGTTTCACTAGACCCATATTACCTTCAGCTGTAAGGCACTAAAAATTTGGAAGCATAAATGACACGTGTCCAAGTTAGACCTGCGTAATATAAATTAAACCGTCAATAGAAACCGCGTAAAGTGCAATTTCATGCGCTCTTCATTAGTGACACTCGTTGCTGTAAGCGATGTTTCTTCGGGAGGGCACTTCCTATTGGAAGATGTGCTGTTCTCTGCAGTGTGTGACGGATATATTACATGCGTACGTCACAATATATATTTCCTTAATTTGGTGTATACTTATGTATGTGTGTTGCCGGTGCTTGGTGTCTGTGAACTGCTAGAAACACGTCATAAACTCTTATAAAACATGAACTAGGTGGTACAAATAACATTTCACAATTAAATAATTGCGTTGTGGGAGGTTTTACATATACAGAGTGTCTACAAAAGGTCTGACACATTTTGATCTTTAGTAATTCAGAAAATATCGTAGATGGAATTAAAGTGGTTACATTGTTGGATTGAGAAACTCGGAAAAGTTTTGTGTCTATTGTTGTCTATTGTACATATGCTCCATTTGTTGNACATGAACTAGGTGGTACAAATAACATTTCACAATTAAATAATTGCATTGTAGGAGGTTTTACATATACAGGGTGTCTACAAAAGGTCTGACACATTTTGATCTTTAATAATTCAGAAAATATCGTAGATGGAATTAAAGTGGTTACATTGTTGGATTGAGAAACTCGGAAAAGTTTTGTGTCTATTGTTGTCTATTGTACATATGCTCCATTTGTTGCACATAAAATATCGAGACGATATTCGATTTCTTGCCAGGTTCGGGCAAGCATACCGACATCCACAGTGGTTATTGTGTCTCATACTCTGGTAAGAGTACGAGAACGGATTTTGCAACAGATATGTTACTAAGAATAGGGGATGATGCAAGATTTCTTACAACCTCTTTTTCTCTCATGAAGCTTGCTTCACTTCTTCGCGAAAGAAGGCAGTCACATCAGTCATTTACCTAGACACGTTGCAGCATTTTGTATTCCCGCAAATTGAAGCGCTTCAGCCCGAAATCATTTTCCAACAAGACGGTGCGCCATCTCATTGGAGCACCATAGTTCGTGATGCTTTTGACAAACATTTTCCAGGAAGATGGATTGGACGAGGGGGTCCAATTTCTTGGCTCCCAAAATCACCTGACATAACCCCACTGGACTTTTTCCTCTGGGGATATGTCAAAGACATTGTTTATAAGAAGCAGGTGAGAGATATCGACAAATCAAAAACCAGAGTAAGAGACGCAATAGCCACTGTGGATGTCGGTATGCTTGCCCGAACCTGACAAAAAATCGAATATCGTCTTGATATTTTACGTGCAACAAATGGGGCATATGTACAACTTTATTAACAATAGACACAAAACATTTTGTGTTTCTCAATCCAACAATGTAACCGGTTTATTTCTCTCTTCGTTATATTCCGAATTATTAAAGATCAAATTGTGTCAGACCTTTTGTAGACACCTGTGTATAAGCTTCAAATAACGCAATAAATTTCTATAGTTCAATTCAAAAAACAAATAGTTAAACTGGCCAAGGTAATTCAATTCAGTAAATGTCTGTAATAATAAAGTGTTGAGTTTGTAGCGCTTTTAATTATGTGTTTGAATGGAATGGAACTTTGCAGGGTTCGTAAATCTAGCCCTTGAATCGTCCCTTCTCGCTTCGATATTAATCTCTCAAACGGCTGAGCTAGAATGTAAGAATGTCAAGACGCCAACTACGTAACCATCCGCTGGGGAACGACAAAGCAAAAGCATTGAAGAGGATTATTGGTAGTCATGGTAACCGTGCTGCAAACTCCAGATTAATAAGGATGGAACTTGAGTAGAATGCTTTTCTAACTTGGCCATGCTGTGTTTGTTTCACGAGAGACCTAACAGCTTTCCAGTTCTATGAAAAATATTATACACAATTTGGAAGGGAATTTGTTGGAATTAAATGGCGAAAAGAAGGAGTGATATTGTAAAGCAGGTTCTGTGTATTAGATTTCCAAGCCGCTCAGTTTTAATTAACATGTGATCCTGAATATGGAATTTCATACCAACGAGCATATTGTCTAAGATGCTTTTCTAGTTGTATTGAATATTAATCTATGTGCAAAAGCACGTATGTTAATTATAGTTCAGTAATTTTCTCGGAATTGTACTTCTGGAAAGTACATATCGCTTCTATCTTTGCCCCAACATACACAGTGCGTCCAGGTTCTGTTAGGACTGTTTCATTAAAAATACAAGACGTGAATTATTTTCAAAATTTCATTCTTATTATTCTAAATTGTCTCCTTCTGAATCAATACATAGCTGAAATCGATTGAAAAGTCTTCGATAACAGTCACTGTACTCCTCTTGTGGAATTGCATTTAAAACTGCGGTACATTCCCTTGGGATGTCCTGGAATTTGTCGTAACGATCTCCTTTCATCGCCAACTTAACTTCTGGGATCAGCCAGGAATCTGCTGGAGCCAAATCTGGCGAATACGGAGGATGATCAAGGACTGTGATCCATTTTCTGGCCAAAATATTGCGCACGAACTTCGTGGGGTGGGGCATTGTCGTGGAGGAGCGACCAGGAACCTTGCTCTCAATATTCAGGTCGAATTCGAAGAATTCTCACCCACAAACGATTGAGAACTCCGAGATAGTAACCAGAATTCACTGTTTGACCTTCTGACAGAAATTTGTTGTGAATGATTCATTTGGAATCGAGGAAAACTGTTAGCAGTGGCTTTACTCGGCTCTTTTGCATGCGCACTTTCTTTGGTTTCGGCTTCTTTGGGCTCAACCACACTGCACTCTGCCGCTTTGTGAGAGGCTCATATTGAAAAATACCATGTCTTGTCACCAGTAACAATCGATTTTGTAAATTTTGTATCACTTTGGACCGACCGTAACATGTCTTTACAGTGTTCCACTCTTGGCATATTTTTCATCGTCTGACAGCGCGTGCAGTACAAACCGCGCACAGATCTTCCGTTTGCCCAAATCCTCGTTCAAAATTTGATGTACAGTACTTTTTGGTATTCCCAAAAACTCCTCGATGAGTGTTCCAGAAACACATCTGTCTGATGCAAAGATTTCGGTCACTTTTTCCACATTTTCTTCAGTGCGACTTATTCTCGGCTTTGATGCACCTGGAGCGTCTTAAATGTCCTCCCTGCAGCATACCATCGAAAAATGTTCGAGTGATTCAAATAATCACTACCCTGCGCACTTTTCATCATTTCGTACGCTTCTCCGGCTGTTTTGCCTAACTTAAAACAAAATTTGATGTTGGCTCTCTGTTCAACAGCCGTTTCCGACGAGCGTCAGAACAGTACTGTTACATTCAAGGTCAGAACATATGATGCAGCGATGCTTGCGCTTTGAAATTATAGACAGCCACAGCTGAAACTTCAAGAATCTTAATGCTACAACTCGCCAACAGATGGCATTGCAGAGAAAAATAAAAAAAAAAATTAGTTCAAACGGATCTTTGACACATCGTGTAAATTATTCAAAATGGCTTGGCATAATTTGTTGCAGAACTTGAGATTAAGCGTAATGTAATTTTCTTAGCTGGTAAGAGTGAGTTCTGAGCATAACCCATGAAGCTGCCTTCCCAATATCATACATTTCTAACCCTAAAGATACGTTACTATAACTATTGTTATCTTACTTTCTTTTGCCTCGGTTTTTTCAATAACTTTTTACTTCAGTATATATTCCGTTCTGGTGTAATATTCCTGATAATATGCACATATTTGCGCCGTCTCATGTTTGAAACATTTCGTGCAAAATGTGTAGACATCTTCATAATCTCCTGATTCACCAGGATTTATCTACCTCCAATAGTTCAATCTTTATAACTATCAAACTGGAATATATAAATTATGGTATCTCACTGCCACCACGTTGCTGTTTTAAATCCAACATAAATTTACCTCTACGAAATATTAAAATTTTTAAGACCCATTTTGCGGCCCTAAATTATCTGTGGTATCGTTTCGCGCAATCACTATGTTGCTATTACTGATTGTAGGAGATTAGCAATTATCATGTTCAGGTGGCTCCTAATATCATAATTCTCACGCTTTCTTTTTGTAAACAATGATTACATTTCATATTGTTTCGGATGTAAATTTGTAATTACCTGCATAGGCCGATATTCGTGAAATCAATTAATGAGTTTAAAAGTTAACCTGAGACACCATCACAGGGATCATGGTGATTTTATATGCCTAATAAGAAAGCGCTTTAAAAGGAGGTGTTTCATTCTGACATGAAATCATTGACAACCTCCGTACAAGTTAGTTGATGGCTACTGTAATACAGGATGAAATTTTCTTCGTGACAGTTAATCAGATATTTCATTACAACGTTCACAGCACAAGCATATTCGTCCCCAAATGGCAGTGTTCCTGGCTTGCGAAGCGCTGTTGATTTGTTGGTGTGCGCCTTGTGACCATGTGAGGTGAAGTGCGGGGAGAAAGGACACATGTACAATCATAAAATGAAAACAGTAGGTAAGCGTTGTCACTCCTTTCCTGAAAACCGCTCTGATTTTGCTAGTCAACTCGAACTCCGAAAACAAATGAGACTCAAGTGTTTTCTCGGCTGAGACTCTTGAACTGTCGATCCCGTCAGAAGCAGTGAGCCTTGCACTGCCACTCTCTTGAGAGCATGACGAGTGCTGGTTCAAGCTCTTCATCAGCAATTTCTCTTCCCATATGAAAATCAATTAAGTTTTCACCTTACATTCGGATCTAGAAGGAGCCCTCTAGTCTCGCTTTCGGAAATGCCGAGATACAGGCTATTCTCAATTCTCGTCGTTTTCCTCAGTTCCTGCAAGCAATTTCCGGGATAGTACTTCCATTAGTATCCGACCGTTTCCTTCCAGATCCTTTCAGATTCATTATTCGTCATCTTACTAGCCGACGATATACAATTTATATTGACAACACCGTTAAGTACCCCCAAACCCAAAATTTCTTCTTCCATTATCAAATTTCTGCCCCAGTTTTACCTGTTTTCTTGTAATTTCTCTTGAATAAACATTTATAGCCGAAATTTTGTTGCAGTAAATTCCAAAGCAGCTACACAGGATTTAATTTACAGCGGTACAGAATAAGTCACAAAAGAGTGAAACTTTTGTCTTAACAAATTTATGTCCAGAGCGTAAATATGCTATGGCTTGTACAGTCCCATATTACGTAAGAGTTCATTTTCTTACTTCCAAATCCACGTTGATTTACTGCTTTAACAACATTGAACAGACTTTACGAGATAAATTAGTGGGAGTGGGACACTATTTCTTTTAAGTTACAACTACATTACTAAGTGGTGTATTATGAACAAGATTAAGAGCCTATAATACTACTTTAAGCATTAAACTGGCAATAAAATATTTACTGAATTTCATCATATTAGTAATTTAAAACATTTCGATAATTTAAAATTAGATTGAATTCAAATTAATCAGATTTTTTTTAATTGTGTAAAGTATTGGTTTGCCCTAAATATGGCCAACTGAGGCCACATTATGTTTGATTGTGTGGTTATTTTATAATTTAATAACGTGACTTGTCGACTCATTGCCAGGCAACAACTCGATAAACACCCCGCGATACGCGCACACAACATTAGGACGAATGTTTACAGCTCGTTACTAGGCAACAGACAGCAAGCCAATAGACTGGAAAGATACATATCTCATGACTGGTTTTCTATGGAGTTCGCGCCGCAACCGTTACTATGCAGTGGTTCTGTAAACATGTTTCAACAATAGAGGCTGTTTTTTCTGCGTGGTCCATGCCGAAGGTTTATAGTAGAGTGTGAAAGTCTTTTGCAGGAGACGTAGCTGAGAAGCCGTCGAGGACACGAAGCCGAAACAGACAGGAGCCCAGGAGGGATCAGTACTTGAGAGCACAAGGTCGAGAATGGAGCATGTCCTTAGTGAATTGTGAAGATGAGTTTAGATTATGACAGAGGAATACAAAGTGATTGAAGACAAGAAGACTTTATAGTGACTTTAAGTGATTTCTGTGCTGATATCCGTTGCCAGGAGACCACAAGTGGAGACGGAGAATCATAGTGCGTGTGGATAGGTGAAGTGGAAAGTGTGTAAATCAGCGATAGCGCTGAATTTAAGTGTGAATAAAAGAACTTGCAACCAAGATTCTAATAAGTTCAATCATCCGAAATAGAATCCGTTAATTTCGCCACGGGTACCATCCTACACGTGACAATAAATTTCATACCTTGAGGTAAATTTTATACTTCTATCAACATAGGTAGTGTATTGTCCATCAAATAAATTTAACTTCCAACCACTTCCTAAAATGTGTGCTGTTCACATCATGGTATTTTTAAATTTCGATTTGAACAGTGAATAATATCTGCCCACACATACATTGTATGTATACATGAACATGAACATGAACATGAACAGTCACAGCCCTCTGTCCCGAACTTCTGTTTGTCATTTCACTGGATAACACTTTCATCTGTTTTCCAGTCTGTAATGGTTATGACCTCATAACTAATCTATATACACGTTTAACTTCTTAGGCCTTTTTTCATTATTTCTTACAGTTTTCAAATACGTCGCACTGAGAGAAACAACATTTTGTCTTTCAAAGAGATCTTCTTGCTTCACGATTCTTAAAACGGAATTCCATATATCTCACACTTTAGGAAATGTTTCTTTTCCTGAATGAAATACAATTTCATTTTTATGAAGTGGAGAATATTGTGCAAAGTGGAAACCTGTTCTCGCTTATCTCACAACCTTCTAAATATATTTTGTGCAAGAGGCAGCTTCCAGCGCCAAACTTTTTCTCAAAATTTTCTGCATAAGGAAGGTCCTTTTCTTGGTCTAAATTTTCAGTTGTTTTTTAATCTGCCAGCTGGCGTTTCTGTCCTTTCAATGGCCCTTTCCAGTCCATTGTTCTTCTTTTCTTCATTGGAGAACCGAAGCTCTTTATTAATAATTATTTTGTCTCCTGAGCGAGCTGTTTGTCTCCCGCAGGGTTTCCATTCTGCGGACCTTGCATATAGACGTTTATTTTCACACTTCATAAAGATACTTTATTAGTTTATATATTAGGAAACACCAAACACACCAATCTCTCTTTTGTATAAATTGTGTCATCTCAGAAACGCTACTTGATCCCATCATTATCCATAATGAAATTGAGAAGCTTCCTCATGTTGATTGTTGGCAAACTGCTGTTTGGTACCTGACATGAACACAAAGTGACATGGGGGAAGGGATTACCTCATTTGAATACGACTGCATGTTTAGTTTCTGCCTGAAACTGTCGCTAAGAAAACCGACTAGGCTTTCACTTTTGTACTGAGATCTCAATGATCGGTTTTCCTTTTTGATTACCTGGTTATTTTTATTCAGAGGTAATTTCGATGTGTATAATGACCTAATTCAGTGGAAATGTGCATTATTGGCAACATCCATTGTAAAAATAACAGAATAAAAATTGTGTATTGCTATGTACCGCCATGACGTAAGCTATTTTCTTTTCATCTATTCGTATATTCTCAGCTCGTAAAGAATCGCCCTGTTCTTATAAAAGTGAATTGCAGTGTTCACAGAATTCCATCGTTTGACCGATCGGATTCACTAAAAATCAGTCCGAATGGCTATGCCATGCTTTCAGTTCACTAGATCCATTTTAATGTTTTCCTTCTTTATGTCTCTGCCTAGTTGTTCCAAGTGATTTCTTTGATGCCTACCAACTAAAATTTAATATGTAATTTATAACACTCCCATTCTTCGCGCGCCATCCTCATTTACTTATCTACCCCAGCAGTATTACGAGAAGATTAATAATTATAAAGCTTCTATTCATAGATTTCCTTTCAGTCGTCGCGCTATGCTCTCTTTCGCAGGCCCATGTACTCGTATTCTCCGTCAGACTTCATTCTCAGTCATTATTTATGCTGGCTTCCACTAGTACTTTAAGATTTACTTAGAACTTGTAGCGCAGTCGGTATAACGACTGGCTATGGGCTATACTACCGAGGGGTCGGAGTTCGAGTCCTGGTATAGTCAAGAATTTTCTCTTCTCCACGTCGTCCAGACTGGCTCTGGTGTCCACTGAAACCCCTATCCAATGGATACTTGGGCTATTTACCCAGTAGTAAAGCCGTCGGAGCGCGAAATTGACCACTCATCTCCAACTAGTGCCGAGGTCAAGAACGTTATACCTAACCCCCAATATGCCGTCATGGCGTAGTGCTTAATTAGTTAAGCACAGGGACAAGTTTACCTTTTTACTTACGTGACTGCATCCAGATGTGTGTCTATATACTGTCATAAGAAAGAGAAGAGCCCCGGAGTTGTGTTGGGACACGGCAGAATAGCCGCTGGGAAGGGTGTCCGAAAAACACGGAATCCTACTCTCTGTTTGTTTGGCTAGCCAGCAAGATTTCGAGGGGGAGATGAAAGCGGATTCCGTTTGTTCGTCTCGTATAAGTAAAGTCAACAAATTCAATGCTTGGAAGTTGGCTAACGAATATACCATCTCATTCACTGAAATGACGACGATTGTGCTCCGTAAAGGCCACTGAGGGACAGGTATTGAACGGATGGCGTCAAGTAGGATCGCGGTTCAACCTAGCGTTCGATGCATGGCTCCAGTTATCCTCATGTACATATTGAATATTGTAACTTAATGGCTGGAAGCAGCAATAATGGAGGCAGAAGTAAGTATATGTATCTAGGTGACTACTTGATAAACAAGCCCTGATGTCGACTCAGACTCTGACAGAAATGAGTACCAGGAATATTCTTGGGGGTAAAGGGCGGGCGGCGCGTAAGGCTGACAACCTTACCGCCATCTATGAGCCGATGTTCTTGAAAATGTGGGACCACAACATCTCACAACCCTATGGGCCTCCACGGCCTTTTACAGGGATACTTTTACTTTTACTTCTTACTTATGTTGTTCACTCTTTAGAGAGCTGAAATAGATTATTAATATACTATTATGATGCATCTTACATAAATGGCGCGTCAGGAAGTTGGATCTATTCAACTAACATCGCATAGGTTCTACTTGCGGGCATTGTTGAGCGCAGTAATGAATCTTCGGGTTGCAAATAAGGCATGACATTTCTTGATTAGCTGAACAGCTGTAGCTTCTCAAGAACTCCGCAGAGGACATTAATTATACAGGTAAGCGTTCCCTGTAATGTTTGCCGCATTCCCGCGGGTCTGCAGATAATTGCACCTATAAAATAAATCTCAATCAATTTTCATCTTAAAATAGCACGCTAAATTTGCAACATAAATTAAAATAATACTTCGTAGATCTGTTAAAGGTTTTTTTAATTATTATTTTTGTGAAATTGTTAAATGATACTTAAATATATTTTTGTAGGTTGAAATGTCTGGAACTTTTCTCTTCACATCAGTGGAGCCCTATGCTAAAAGAGATTGCAAGCCACTGAGTTAGTTAGGCCTAAACCGTGGGTGAGGTGTTTACTCATACACGAAAATTTGATAGAAATGTTGGCTTCCTTATAGTGCATATAACATGTAATATTATTATTTTCAGAAAATCTGTTTTAAATGTGAATGTTACTGTGAGTTTACATGTCCAAATTAATCTTGTAGTTTTCAACATTATTTTTAAATTACGTTTATTTATTAACATTTCACATAACCCGTTTGAGTTTTGGATTCTGATTAACTGTACGGGTAGATAGGCTGTCACGAATTACTTTCACACTGCCCTTTAAACCAATATCGCTCTTTCATTAGCAGTTTCAATGAGGGTCGACGTTATTACGGGTAATGTCATTTTTACTAATTCAAAATTATCCGATTTATGTTGCACTTGAAATATTCATTAATGTAACACGACTCTAATTGAGCGTTTAACTATTACAATAGCCCGTCCAATATTGCTGTTCTGTGATGTCAAAGGAACAAAAACGTGCAGCACATATCGGCAACAGTGTATGCTAATATGTGACGTAGGTTTCCCTCGGCATCAAAAAACGTATTGTATACGTTCGGTGCAAAAACATTGCCTTAGACCTGAGGTGCTATGTTAAGTAAACTCTACCTACATTTAATCACTGTTACAGGGCTCGGTTCGGCAGAGATGCTGCTCATCCTGTCTGAGGTTATTTGTGGTTTTACTCGCTTCCTCGATGCAAATGCCAGATAGTACCTAAGAATAGACCACAACCACTTCCTTCCGAACCGCGTCTAAATCATCATTCACTGATCATCCTACCATTCAGTACTGTATAGGATAAGTTTCTGTCAAGGTTTCAAATAAGGAGTAATTAAATAAATTAAATAAACAAATGCATTTTTCAGAAGTTGTAGGTTCGAATTCCTTAAATTATTCGAATTAAAATATATTCCTCTCTTTCTAATAAATTCCATATGCCAAGGACCTTATTGAGAAGTTATATACTCGCCCAGGCACTTTACAATTTCCTCGGCTTTTAAGAAATCCAGGGTTCATTGCTGTATTCGTAACCCCCCTCAATTTAATTTATCTTGAAGAAGGTAAATCCCGTCGATAGATAGATGGTTATCTTGATCGAGGAATTTCTTCAGTCTCTCCACTATCAATGGCAATGCAGAAATAATGCATTAAACAGGTCACAGAAACCTCTTTCTAACTGCTCATCTACTCGTCTCTCATTTCGATTTTCCGGTGTCATATGATGCCTTATGACGTGTTCACATATAACCTCAGAATTAATCATTCATTGCTAATTTGTCTATGTTTATCACGGAATTGGAATCTTCAGGACCTCAACGAGGCGATAATTAAGGAACCTTAAGCTATAGTCGATAGTCAACTACATTCATGAAAGATAATCTAGGTCCTGCAATACGCTGTTAGTCATGTCGATCTTCATATTTTTATGAAGTTTCATGCGAAATATTTTTGACATTGGATAATGATCCGTTGCCTTTAATTTCTGGGATATAAACTCAAAACCTTTTATTGTCGGCATTTTTGTATATCTTGATAGAAACCCGAGATTAACGGCCGCAGGAATTCGTTGCGCTGACCACCCAACACCCTCTATCCGCTAAAGTTGGCACTAACATCGCCGACAAGCGGCGGTCGCTCGGTAAGTATAGTTCGCTTGCGGATTAAAACCTCGGAGTTTGTTTGTTTTCGTTTGATTCTAAACAATATTCCATACAGACGTCATAGGATGCTTATGGTGTAATATCTGTGCCAAATTCCACATGTCATCTCCAGTGGTTCACGAGTTATCTCAAACAGATTGAAATCTGTCAACAATCTCATGTGGCCTCCATGTTGTCATTTGAGAATCTATAGAAATTTACTTTAACAAATGGGTCAAATTATTCTAGGATCAAATACCGTGCATTATATTAGCATCATAGGACCATTTAAGCCACTATTTTCGTTCTCACTTCACAATTCGCTCATCCGTTATTTTTTATTTCTGAGTGCAGGAAATTTGTACGAGGTTGGTGCGACTTCCAATGGGATAAACTTCACGCAAGAATTTTCCATAATTGTTTAATTGGTTGAAATATTGACAGGGAGAGACACAGAGACGTATTAAGTCAGCGTAACGATCATCTAATTTGTTTCCCAAGAAACAAAATGAGGCAGACCAAAAATCGCAAAGAAAATAAATATGCTTAATGTCTATACTCCAAACTCGAGACACATTTGGATTAGTTCATATCTAGCAGACATTGTATTAGGGTACAAGCACAGCCGATACGATCACCGCTCTAGCTTAGTTTCTTAGCTGTCGGGTTCCTACCTCGCGTGGGAAGACTTGAAAGGGAGTAAAGGGCTCTAGGAACAGATTTAAGTAAATCTATATGGGGAAAATAAGACCTGAGCTACATCATTGTACATTACAGCGCTTTGGTTTGTTTTCTGAGATCTTACTTTACTAAGTAAGGGAATTGTATTTTGCTCTCCGAGAAGAGAGAAGCCAGAATGTAATCTGCTGGGAATCACGATAGTTAAATGAATGTAATTACTACAACATAAATAAATCAGACTAACTAACCGACTAACTCCCTGGAGTTTTGTCATACTTGAGAAGCCGCCCGTTGCTCAGCCGCTCGAGAAATTCCAAATATTTGATGGAACCCGAAGTTTCATTACCGCGTTCACAAGAGATCACCTCTGGTCCCTATCCAGTTCATATCACCTTCTGCTTCTCAAAGATCCATTTAAATATTATCATTCCACTTACGCCTATGTCTCCTCTATGGTCTTTATCCTACTGGCATTCCCACTAGAACCCTGTATGCATTTCTCTTCTCTACCATACGGTGCCCGTCTGATCCTTCTTGACTTGATCATTCTAGTTATATTTTGCAAAGAGTCCAAGTTACGGAACTGTTCATTATGCAGATTTCTCCGGACTCTTGTTATTTTATCCCCTTGCAGTCCAAATGCTATCCACAGCTGCCTGTTCAAAACGCCTGCAGTCTCTTTCACGCAGCGGACGAGAAGAAGAAAACTTCGGAATTGAACGGCAGTGCATATTGTCAGAATTCCATTTGTTCTTAAGTTCGCCCTGAATAAAATTTCGATTCTTTGCTATCGTTCCAAAATACTCGAAATTGCCACATTTTCAAAGGATCCATTAGATTTTATGACTTCAACTGAACGTGTTTACTCGTACATGTCTAATATTGTTTGGGTGTACAACATATATACTAGGCGTATGCTACATGTTTATCAAAACGCCTTTGTGCACAACATAACGCTATAGATCTGTAAGCATATCTGTGTAAGAAAGTGACCATACTTCTTTCCTTCTTGTTTGCCTGCAACGACAGCAGCTCCTGTCCGGTTTATGCTATCATCAGTCACTCACGTTTGTCACTTATTCTGTATAACTTTTGATTAATTTGAATTTTTCTATTAATACTGTAGTCTATCTATAGGCGGTATATTCATTTCTGTTTTCTTGCCCTTTATCCCCTTCCTTATTATGTTATGAATTTCTTCATTCTCGACTCTCATGGTGTAGAAATTTGTAAATCCATTTTTCACATCTGTGTAGGTATTTGTAATTAAAGATATTTGGTCTCTCTTATGTTAAAACTAAAGTATAAATCCACGTATTCTTAATCCTGTCACTGGATGGATGTTCAGTTATACGCTGCGGCCGCTTTTCTTGGGGAGAGAATCCAGGTGTCTGTTTAATCGATGCATGGNGTTTTACTCGTTGAGATAGCTCGTGCAAGGCTGATCAGCTTAAACTGAAGTGGACATTCATTTCACTTCAGTTTAAGCTGATCAGCCTTGCACGAGCTATCTCAACGAGTAAAACAACGAGCCTACATTTACACAAAACAAAATAATTCAGCTCGTGCAAGACTTAAAAATGCCCGTATAAACTTATGTAATATTAGCAATTCCACGCAGAAAATTTTGCTTGCCATTTGCGAAATTATTTATGTTGTTAGTGACTGCTGCTTACACTTAACGTCTCTTGGATATGTGACTAGAGTACGTGTCATTTCTGTGATCTTCAGAACACAATTCCTTGCTGCAAGACATTTGATGAAACTTGTACTTCCACGCTTAAAGGACCCTGTCTGGAACTTAATTTAAATTGTAGTACACTGAATGTATAACTACACGATGGCTTAAGTAACTTACTTTAAAATCATTGGGAGCATGCGGTAGCGTAGTTGGTTGAGGCACTATGCTACAAGCCGGAAGGTAGCGGGTTCACGCCCCGATGAGGTCATTGTTTTTTCAATTGACCTAATCCTTCCAGTCGCATTATGACCCTGGGGTCGACTCAGTCTCTAACAGAAATGAGTATCAGGAAACATCGTGGGGGGTAAAGGGCGGTCGGCGCGTAAGGCTGACAACCTTACCGCCATCTTTGAGCCGATTGTCTACATAATGTGGGACTCTCAACGTCTCACAGCCCTATGGGCCTCCGAGGCCTGTTACAGGGATAAATTTACCCTTTTTTTACCTTAAAACCATTAACGAACGAGAACGCATTATGCCGTAATATAATGTAATCTTCTCTTTCTATCGTCGTCAGATCCCTATAAACAACTTCTTCAGGAATTGCAAATTTGTCTCTTGTTTCAAATACTGGAACGTCCATAAAAGATACAAAGATAAAATTGTTCAGCGCTTGATCAGCATTGGAAAGAGTATGTAATCATATTTTCCGCCCCCTTTGTTTCTTTGCTGACATGCAAGAAAATGGTCATATCCCCGAAGATGTCTAATAAACAGGAAGATAGCCTGTATTTACTAATCTTATACGATGCTCTGCTTAGGTAAAAACAGGATAGTTTTTAAGCATCTATATATAATTGACGTAGTAGATAAATTTCCTTTCCCAATTTGGGAAAAACATATTGCGACTGAAAGATGCACTGATGTTTGGTGTGCCCATGCAGAAAAATGTGAAAAGTACTTTGAGGAAAAATATCTTCTTGCCGATCTTCGCTAATTACATTTAAATTATTTGGGTTCGCAGAGTGATATCCATGTAATTTCTATGACCTTCAGATTAGATTTCTTTATCATTATTTAGCACGCAAATGAAGCCATTATCTCATGGTCCCAGTATTTTTCTTATTGAGAAATAATGTATAAATGAGTGAAATTGGGTTGAAACTCATGCCTCTAAGAGCAAATTTAGTATTTTCTCCAGAATTGTATCTCTGCGAGGAACCAAGAATTCGGAATAATTCAACGACTGCAGCCCTATAGCACTGTAGCACCCTTCTTGTGTTTGTAGTTTCAAGAGGATACATATTCAACTGTGCAACATTTTTCAGTACTTACTGAATGGTTCACTAAGTTTACATGAGAAGTTAAGTGAACACCATTAGTGTATCCGGAGTAACACTGTTAGAGCAATGGAAGATATATAAGTAATAATATGAATTAAAGCGTTGGGTTGAATGATGAAACACATACACACATCAGGAGGCAGATAACTCTGCCCCTGAACTTGGCGAGGTTGGCAACTTACACTATTTACTTTTGAACTTTACTATACCATCCTGTTATTTTATCCTATGTTGTAGCCTTCCACACAACAAATAAAGCGGGAATATCTTCAATGAAGACAACAAATATTGGTATATATAATAGTTATTTTATGTAAGCGTAAATCGCGCTATATGTTTCGACCTATAATTTAGTTCATCATCAGGCACATCTTTTAAGAACTACAGCTGAAGCGATTAAAATTAATGGTCATGATATGAATCCATATTTACATAACAGATGTCTGTTGCAAGTCTCCCATCAAAGCCTGACGTAGTACTGCAGCAAATGTAAAAAAACAGAATGTTTGACTTCGTCCTAAAAGTTGATAAGACTTCACACCACTCCGAATATGCAATAGAGATTAAGCAGTTGTAGATCACTCCGCTAAGTTGCAAATACAAAGCTGGAAACGGACAGAAAAACAAGGAAGATCACTTATATAACCCAGATCAACAGATTGATGAACATTTCACCTATCAGTTGGACTACAAAGAAACCTGAATGCGGAAAACAAAAGGATTTACTATACTAGGTGACCGAGACAGTGACGTCACTTAGAAAATTTATAAACTTATAAACTTATAAACATGGTGTCCGGCGACAGCAGTACCTGTTACGTAACCGTTTTCTATATGGCCGACTCTAGGTTATATAAGAAGTTACATTGAGTGGAGTTACAGTTACGGTTCTAGATTCTACAGTTCACTATTGTTATTATCCGTCTGTGTATACTGTGCAGCTGCAATAAATCCTATAGGACAGTTCAACTAGTGGTTGTCTCTTCATACGACATTCCACAGTAGATTATAGGTGTTGGAAATGTGAAAAATTCAACGAACCATTGGATATGTAATTGGAGGCTGATTCACAGAAGCAGCTATTGAAAGAACAACATATCCAGGTAGATCACAATTAGCGGGGGGATATTCCTATCTATACCTATAGAAGAGCCGAAGTATAATAACAAATAAACTACTTCAAATTATTCTTGGATAGAAATTCTAAATGATATGTGAATACAGGCCAAGCCAGCAGACATACTCCTTTTGATCAGCATGGAAACGAGTTCCATATTACTAGCAGAGCAGGGCCACGAATCATAATCTAAAGATTAATTATGCAAACAGACTTCTGAATACTTTTCTCTGGCTGAGAAAATGAAGCAAATTGGCAAATGGAAAGGGAACACATTCGGTCTTTGATTTTCCTGACGGCATAAATAATTTTACTCCCCGAATTCTCACAAAAAACTAGACACTCGTTACAATTATTACAGAAAGAAATGATTTTAATGCATGTTATATAGCAGGAGGTTTCATCAATAAAGTATAATAATTTAAATAGTTACACATGTGAACACTTGGCAAAGTCCAAACTGCTGTAATAACAGTCAATTTTATGTTATTATGAAAAGATATTCAATTCGTGTTTATTTACATACAGACTTAACAACACAGAGGCCAATTACAAAGCTAGCACAAATAGAGAAATACACAAAAATAATAAAAGAAACAAAATACAAAAATGATAGTCTGTATTAATTACACAGTAAACATGAATAAGATACAGAAGCAAACATACACAGACAAAGCCACAATGTGAGAATTTGAGTTTCAAATAGAGCAGCATACAATAATAATAATAGTAATAATAATAATAATAATAACGAAATTAATAACAATAATGATAATAATTGTAGTTTAATTCATTCAGTATAAGATATGTTTCATCAACAGAGTTTTTGGTCCAAAGACGTCAACGTTTCTACAGACAACATTAGCAGCAGAAGCGCATCTAGCAGAGGGGCAATTTTTACTAACAGAACAGACATTGAACATAGGAAAGTCTCGGATATATCGAACAGGGACCCGAAGACCAACAATTTCCAAAGCAGAAGGGCAAAGTACAGAACCACGATAAACTTGAATAAGGAAGAGCGCATCAAGGTGATATCTCCTACGTTGCAAGGTGTGCAATTTAAATTCTTCTAAAGCAAAATCGTAACAGTAACCTACTTGAGGAAAAACACGTTTAAAACAGAGAGCCGTAAATTTCTGCTGAATGCTGAATATAATAGAATTAATAACAATAAGAACTGAATTAATAATAATAACAACAATAAGGAGAAGAAAAACAATAATTTATGTATATATGAGGTCAGATTAGTAGCAAATATATATATATATATGCTTACGTGATTGAACGTGTTAGGCTATACTCAGACTATTCATCACCTCATAGTTGTCTAGGGAGGAACCTAATTCCCTAATCAAACAAAGTCATTGATGGTTGAACTGAACACTTGCATTTCAGCATCTGATCACTGAGATGCCTAATATTCCAAATATGACAATACCTTCTCGAACATTGCCCTGTGGCGCTCCTGATGACTTACCAATAATTAAGAGTAATTTAGGCAATATCCGCAAACAGTGCCAATTACTGTTACTTTACACAAGTGTAACACTCTATTATGTATCGGCTTGTGCTTCTGTAATGCTCTTTCTCTTAAATTCAGTTGGAATATCTTCCTCCTACGAAACTGTGCAGTACATCCCTGAGACCCGTGCAATGCAGAGCGCGCAGCCGCAGAAAGGAAACGTACTCGTACGGATTGTTCTTCCACATTGAGAGACGGAGCGTTATAGAAGGAGCTGTATCGTCGGTTCCTATGCGACAATAATGCATTCCACGTCACAGCGATAAAAGGAACGCCTGGTACATATCATAGAGTATTACAAGATTTTGAATGAGGAATTTATTATCTCGTGTTTCATTTAAAAATTTATGGTAACATCTTATTGCTAAAGCATGGAATATCCTGAGAATGATTACATTGCCACACCCTAATCAGGATGGGAAGTCTACACATTCGAAAAGAGCCGCATATATGACTTAGTAACTCTACCAAAGGAACTCGAAGTAACTTACTTACTTGGCATTGTTTAACCAGTACTGAAGTTTTGATATGGATTTCACTTATTCCTTTAGGAATTCCAGCATATTTCGAGGTTCCGGATTCAGATTTTGGTACAAAATCTTCTACCCTGTTTGAATATTTTACAATTTTCCTTAGTTTATCTGGGACAGCTGTGGGGACCGGAACTTAGTGTACAGCGTGATCGCTTCCTTCGTGATCCTCTGCAAATCATAATTGTCCTGTAATTCGAACCGTCACCGTCGACGTCCAGGTTGTTACAACCATATATTTTAGAGGGGGTTCAACCTGCAAGCAAATAAACACAACAACAACAACAACAACAACAAACTAGCTAATAACTAACTAACTAACTTACCAACTAATTAATAACCAACCAGGCATCTAATCTACCAACTAACCAACTACGTAACTAACTGACTTATTAGATAATTTATTAATTGACTGACCGACTAACCAACAGACACCATCAATAAGTAAACTCAGTAACTAAGCAACTAACCAACTAATTAACTAAGTAAGTAACTAACCAACCATCTAACCAAAATACCAAATAAGAAACTGTGTAATTCCCTAATGATGAGGTTTTCTTGATAAGGAAAAAGATGTTCAGTTGCTCCAGAGATTCCCAATATTTTGTGGTATCCGAAGGTTAACTACCGTGTTCGCAAGAGCCCGCCACTCTCTCTATCTTGAGCCAGAACCTCCCATCACATTTTCCTTAGATACAATATTTTAATAGTTTTCTTCCAGGTAAGTTCTGGCACGCTTTTTCCTGTGTGTGCTACATGCCCTATCCATCTCATCCTGAGTTGATCTTTCTAATAATACTTGGCGAGGAGCACAAATTTCCGAAACTCCTTAGCAAATATGGCTTCTGTAAGGAGTATAAATTATTGTGGGTTACGTCACATCAGCCTGCTCTTCCAGCATACTTAATTTCCACAACATAATCCTGCCTAAAAAGTACGGAATCATGGCAGTGGATTATACACAGGCAAATGGAAGAGATTGCACAATGCCTGGTAGTCTCTGCTTTATCCGCCTTCTATCAGTGTGATGTATACAGTCACATATCTACAGGGTATAACATAGAGACACGACGAAGCTATTGTAATGAAATGGCGAACTTGGAAACGTATGGACTTTCATCTCATAAATGAGTAGCAATTTCATACTACTAGCTGGCATTGTAATTCTCTCTTTCATTTATCCCTCACAATTCGTCAACCTTCCCCGCAGTTATTACTTTTGCTCAGTAATACACTCAGCAACAGAGGGCACGTTAATGATGCCAGCGGACTGATTTACAGTTTACATAATGCGCTGTCTTCAAAATGAGAAACGTTAAATTATCTATCTGTCCGTCTGCCTACCTACCTACCTACCTACCTACCTACCTACCTACCTGCCTATGTACCTACCTACCTACATATTTACCTACCTATTTACCTATCTATGACTTTACAGCCCTTTGTTGGAAATTGGCCGCTCTTCAGGTTCTTAATGTTTTTACACAGACAGTAGGACTCCTTGGATGGGGGATGAGCCCGTCACAAGGCCGCTACCTACACACAAAACAATACAAACACAGAATAAACGCACAAAGAAACATCCATGCATTGATTGGGATTCGAACCCACGATCCAAATTTTGAGCGGGCCAAGACAGTCCATAACTTAGGCCGTGCGATCACTATGATCGGCACATTAAATCATGTCTCTTTTTTTTCCTTGGCACTACAGCCCCAGTGGGCCTAGGCCTACCTCCATGAACTTCTTCGTTCACTTCGGTTTTTCTAGATCTTACACATACGGTAGGACTCCTTGTGCGAGTGATCAGCTCGTCGCAAGGCCTCTCTCTGTAGGCAAACACAGAAAAACGCACACAAACATCCATGCCCTGAGTGGGACTCGAACCCACGATCTCGGCTTCCGAGCGAGCGAAGAAAGTGCATGCCTTAGACCGCTCGGCTGCCGTGACCGGCTAAATCATGTCTCTAGTTGCTTGAAATTAAGACGGACAGTGGTTCCACTTTTTACATGAAATGGCGCAATTTTATATTTTGTGCGAATTTGTCAATAATTATTCTATTAAGTCGACCCTGAGTCGACGAGTCTGAGAACTCGTTCAAATAACATCGCACGGAAATATATCGGATGAACAGGATGAGACTAGGTAAAGTGGCTACCAATGTCCTGAACGTCAGGCGAAGGATATGTCACCACGTCCAGAAGGATTCTGAGGACGAGCTTGTGGGCACAGCGGGCTTTATCCCGGAGGTAAGCCGGCCGAACGTGAAATTCGCCATTTAAATCCATCTAGTTCCGAGATCTAGGAGGCTTGGAATTCTACTGCTACAAAAAATATACATATCCATGTTGTGGTGTTTATGTATAAGGACAGTATTTATGTACTTTATTATGACAGCCAGCTGCCTCTCAGGCTGTAGGAGCCCTGCACACTCGCGTTCTTGTGCCTGGATTTAAAACAAACCTTAGTGAGTTATATTCTCCTATATATTAAGACGTCTGTTGCTCTGGAAAGAACTTTGCATATACACTACAGGGAGATATCCTTAAAAGGCGCTTGAATGTAGCTAAAAAGAAATATCTTAAATTTGGGTTCTTATGAAGTTCCAGCGGATGGTCTCGATCCCGTGGGCAGTAGCTCTGCTTCTTATTGAGATGTCTCAGGTTCAAATATCATTCAAAATACAGTCTAATAGGACAGAGGTTTTTGCGATTTTCTCAATCTCTCCCGCTGCAATAATGCCTTGAATTAGGCCAAAATCATTACCTAGCACAAGTTTTGAAAAAACATTGTACATAAAGCATCCTAACATTCGACGCTATATGATCTGATCCACTGGCAGCGTCCTTAGATAAACCGCAAATAAATTAAAAAAAAATCTAACTTTCTCTTCTGTATTATCACCGTTGCTATGCATTATTTCCACCAAGTACACAAACTGAACGCATATAGGGAATACTGAGAAATTTTGCTTGTCTCTCTAGACGTTTATTTCCGAAAGTACTTCAAAAAATCTGAATAAATTTACCACGGGTCTATTATGAGAAAAAACTGGAGTACAATGAGACAGTACATTAGCTATTCGTAGACTTCAAGAAAGCTTATTATTCATTTAGGAGGGAAGTATTGTACAATATTCTCATAGAGTTTGGTGTACCCATGAAACTAGTCATGCTGATTAAAATATGTTTAAACGAAGCGTATAGTAAAGTTCGTATAGGCAAATATTTGTCTGATAAATATCCTATCCAGAATGGTCGAAGACAAGGAGATGCTTTATCGCTACTCCTTTTCAATTTTGCTTTAAAATAAGCCATTAGGAAGGTCCAGGGAAACCAGGTGTGACCGAAATTAAACGGGACACATCAGCTGTTGGTCTATGCCGATGTTGTGAATCTACTGGGTGATAATATAAATTCCATAAAGAAAAATACACAAACTTTAATTGACAGAAGTAAAGAGGTTGGTCTAGAAGTAAACACAGAGAAATCTAAGTTTATGTTGCTGTCTCGTCACCAAAATGCAGGGCGAAATCATGACATAAAGACAGAAAACGGATGTTTTGAAAATGTGGCACGGTTCAGATATTTGGGAACGACGATAAGAAATCGAAACCTGATTCAGAAGGAAATTAAGAGAAGATTGAACTCGGGTAATGCTTGCTACCATTCAGTCCAGAACCTTTTGTCTTTTCGTCTGCTGTCCAAAAACATTAAAATTAGAATATATAAAAAATTATAATTTTGCCTGTGGTTCTGTATGGGTGTGAAATTTGGTCTCTGACATTAAGGAAGGAACGTAAACTGAGGATGTTTGAGGATAGGGTTTTGAGGAGAATATTTGGACCAAAGAGAGATAAAATGACAGGAGGTTGGAGAGAAATGCATAATGAGGAGCTTCATAACTTGTACTCTTCTCCAAGTATAATTAGAATGATCAAGTCTAGGAGGATGAGGTGGCAGGGCATGTAGCACAAATGAGGGAGAAAGGGAATGCATATAGGATATTGGTGGGAAAGCCATAAGGAAAGAGACAACTGGGAAGACGAAGGCGTAGGTGGATGGACAATATTAAAATGGATCTAGGAGAGATAGGATAGGATGGTTTGGATTGGATTGATCTGGCTCAGGATAAGGACCAGTGGAGGGCTCTTGTGAATATGGTAATGAACCTTCGGGTTCCATAGAATTCCGGGAAATTCTTGAGTGGCTGCAGTTTGGCTTCTTCTCAAGAAGGGCTCAGCTACATCAGTGAGTGATTAATAAGACCATTATAAATACGGTCAGGTTAATACTTGTGTGTGATAGCTTAATTCACATGAATTCGAATCAAAATTTATCCTTGTTTAACAACACACTCAACGTGGGGAATTTGGTATGCAACTAAAGAAAGCTTTATCTACCTAAATAAATCGGAAAATTCTCATAATTTGCACTTCGTAACGAGCAAGAAGGATTAAGGGATACGGAAAGAGCGCTGAAAGTAAATCTTTAAGCTTAAGCGGCAATGATCAATTCAGTATACAAAAATTATATTCGATATCTTCCTTTGTCCCAGTTTCGGTCTGTTTCCCAGTGTCCGAAACAATACATATATAAGGAATACCCAAGACGATGGACTGTGTCCAGTAAAATCCTTGTATAATAATTAAATATCTACTACCTCAGAACAGGATTGGTTCAAAATCATGGAGACAACATTGCAGGGGAAGTAACTGGAAATACTTTGCCCCCAATTCTCTTATTTCTTTATGATTCGGAAACATGTCTGAGGAGAGGGAACTAAATACGAGTATATCCCGTGAATCAAAGACATTTTACCCAAAGTCCAGAAGGGATATAAGGAACAGAAAAAACTCGCTTATTTAAATTTTTCTTTGCAAACTTAATTACCATGACGACACGTAATTCGTATTTGGATATGAGTGTAGCTCCTTACAAATGTACACTTTGATTCCGTATACATTCATTTCAGGGAACGCTGTTACGCAGACATCCATAATACAGGGACGTCGTCAGCTAGTTTAGTACCTACTGTAATACAAGGGATGTTGTCAGTACGTGCAGACGAAGGGGGGAGCTCTCCAACATGGTTGCCTAGCAACCATCACTGTGCAGATGGACGCGAGCCTAGCATCTTAACGAGACACCAGTCTCATTCTCTGTCTGACAGCCTCACCCAAGGGAGAAGGCAGCCACAGTTCTGCAGGTGGTGGTCGTGTTGCACATACCTCAAATACAGTTTCAGTTCAAGTCATGAGCGTGTAATATTGGACTGTATGTGAACTAGTCTGTGGTCTAGTGGTCAGCGTTCGATTCCCGGCCATACCAGGTTTTATGAGATGTAGTGGGTCTGGAAGAAGGTTCACTCAGACTCGTGATGATAATTGAGGAGCTGTTTCAAAGAAATAGCGGCTCCGGTCTAGAAAATCGAAATTAACTGCCGCTGGGTTTCGTTGCTCTGACCACGCGACACCCTCTATCCGCAAAAGTTGACACTAAACTTCGCCGACAAGCGGTGGTCGCTCGGTCGGTATAGTTCGCTTGCGGACTAAAATCACGAAGTTTTATGTGAACTAAGTAATCAGATTTCAACATAAACGTTAATATTTAGAAAGTTCATATATAAAATATACGAAAGTATCCGTGTACCAATTGTCACAAAGAATAGGAACGTATACAGATGTAAACCTTATATCATTACGGTACATCTACTTTAATCTGCTGCCAAATGAAGATTGCTTCTTTTTCCAAATTCTTCTTGATCATATTGACTCTTTTAATCATTGTGTATATAGGAGATCCAGGCCAGTGTTTATTGCTGACTATTTATAAATAATATATTTTGATCTTTATATTTAGAAGAAAAAATACTCGAAGCAGAAGGAAAGTTATGTATGTTTTCACACAATAAAACGTTTTTATACATTTTATTGCGCGGCAAAATTAGACATTTTAAGCTCGCTTAGTCACGAAAAATTAAAACCGGATATTTAACATGAATATCAATTGCTTGGTTAATTTCTGGCATCAAGGCATATAAGTCGTAAAAGGAATAAAATTTAGCAGTTTTAAGAGAACTCGACAGAAACTGGAGCTAGTTCTAACAAAGTTTTCGGAAAATGAAGCAAAAAATAGTATACAACAGTAATATACTTAAAAATCTCTAACTCTTGAGGACTTTATAAGGTTTATATGTCTTTATATGTCTCAGAAGTAGCATTTATAAAGAAGTGAAAAAGTAGCACGCCAACAACCTACGAGCACTACAATAAGCTGTTACTTCAAGACTGTCCCTGCAAATTTAATTGATAATGAAGCACGTATTTCCGCGGAATCCTGAGCGGAATTACTGCATTCATAAGAAGCGGACTCTGAACTCCCTCATGACCCAGCTGAAATTAATTCACTGAACTCCCTTACTTTATTCCTCTAACATATATTTTAATATTGTCATGTGTATGAGTGACTACAGACGTAGTTTGGATTGGTGATTCGATTTACTGCACACCTTAATACAGCGCGTGACTACAATTTACACTTCACTGTTACCCACACTAGTATCCACAGTCACATCTTCGCAGCTCTTGCTTGGTAGCTACTTCCAAAAACGGAAGTTCCCCTTACTCTGGGTTTCCGAACTATCCCTGTGCCTCAGCTACCAGCTTCTGTCAGCAACGGCGCACAAGGACTGAACTACAGCAATCTTCTAACTGACAGCTCACCAAAAATCGCGCTTCATTCCACTGCACTGCATTAACCGAACTGAACTCGACGGCTCGAGTGATATAACCTCTGAGCGAGCCGCATAGACGACACCGCGCCCAACAGTACTTCCTCTGTTGCGCGCGGGCGGTTGCCTGACAACGTCTTCAGTATTGCTGCATATTTACGAATCTGTTGTCTCGCTGTTTGTTTGACGATCATTGCCTAGTAACGGGTCTATAAGCCACGGTGTTATCCTTTCACATAAGCTTACCGTTCTATCTTTGCCATTTAAACCTTCAGATTGAGATTTGGAAGCAATTCCGCGGTTTATATCTTATAAATTATTTCTGAACATGTTCATATTCGGAGGAGGAGAGGCCGAAATATGCCTTTCATGGTGACTGTAATAACAGGTAATGCTAGTGGGGTGGGACTAAGTCTCTTGTACTGCGGCCACTTCTGGCCTATTGTACCAGAGGGTGATTGTGGAGTAATTGGTGGAATGAAGATTGGCAGGGGAAACCGAAGTACTCGGAGAAAACCTGCCCCAGCACCACTTTGTCCATCACAAATCCCACTTGATCACACCCGGGATCGAACCCAGGCCGCCACGGTGGGAAGCCAGCGACTAACCGCTTGAGCTATGGCGCGTGGTGGCTGTAAATAGTAACATATGTTTAATCTCATTTGCAAATGTACGTAACTAAGGAATAACAGTAAGACAACAGTCTCCAAAACAATATCAAAATCTTCATTGCCACAACATACGTTTCGTAAGGCTTTCCCAAATTCTACATTCCTTTCCTCTGTGATCTGCGATACATGATTAAAATTAATCATTCTTCGAAATTTTAAACAGTTGTCAATATATATGGTGGCAAATTATGCCTATTTCAGCAGGATTTTTAATTTCCGCTTTCAAAATTAAGAGAAGGTTATTCGTCAGAAAATCAAAAAAATCAATTAGATTACAGTAGAACTTGGTTATAACGTCATCAAAGGGACCTAAAAATAGTGTCGTTATAAACGAATGTCGTTGTAACCGAAATGGGCACTTCCACAGTAGCCTTATGTTAGTCACGTAAAAATCTACCAAAAACCGAGTTAAAATGTTGCATTTTTTAG